>NC_068409.1:6406988-6594488 GCF_023724105.1 Carassius gibelio
ATGTTTAGTTTCTATGAATTTGTCTTCTGATGATCTTAACGAGAGTTTATATTATACAGTATTGTTCAAAATAATAGCAGTACAATGTGACTAACCAGAATAATCAAGGTTTTTAGTATATTTTTTATTGCTACGTGGCAAACAAGTTACCGGTAGGTTCAGTAGATTGTCAGAAAACAAACAAGACCCAGCATTCATGATATGCACGCTCTTAAGGCTGTGCAATTGGGCAATTAGTTGAAAGGGGTGTGTTCAAAAAAAGAGCAGTGTCTACCTTTGACTGTACAAACTCAAAACTATTTTGTACAAACATTTTTTTTTCTGGGATTTAGCAATCCTGTGAATCACTAAACTAATATTTAGTTGTATGACCACAGTTTTTTAAAACTGCTTGACATCTGTGTGGCATGGAGTCAACCAACTTGTGGCACCTCTCAGCTGTTATTCCACTCCATGATTCTTTAACAACATTCCACAATTCATTCACATTTCTTGGTTTTGCTTCAGAAACAGCATTTTTGATATCACCCCACAAGTTCTCAATTGGATTAAGGTCTGGAGATTGGGCTGGCCACTCCATAACATTAATTTTGTTGGTTTGGAACCAAGACTTTGCCCGTTTACTAGTGTGTTTTGGGTCATTGTCTTGTTGAAACAACCATTTCAAGGGCATGTCCTCTTCAGCATAGGGCAACATGACCTCTTCAAGTATTTTAACATATGCAAACTGATCCATGATCCCTGGTATGTGATAAATAGGCCCAACACCATAGTAGGAGAAACATGCCCATATCATGATGCTTGCACCTCCATGCTTCACTGTCTTCACTGTGTACTGTGGCTTGAATTCAGAGTTTGGGGGTCGTCTCACAAACTGCCTGTGGCCCTTGGACCCAAAAAGAACAATTTTACTCTCATCAGTCCACAAAATGTTCCTCCATTTCTCTTTAGGCCAGTTGATGTGTTCTTTGGC
Source organism: Carassius gibelio (assembly GCF_023724105.1). Lineage (NCBI taxonomy): Eukaryota > Metazoa > Chordata > Actinopteri > Cypriniformes > Cyprinidae > Carassius > Carassius gibelio. Next base: position 6,407,962 of record NC_068409.1, read on the forward strand.
AAATTGTAACCTCTTCTGCACATGCCTTTTTTTTAACAGAGGGACTTTGCGAGGGATTCTTGAAAATAGATTAGCTTCACACAGACGTCTTCTAACTGTCACAGTACTTACAGGTAACTCCAGACTGTCTTTGATCATCCTGGAGGTGATCATTGGCTGAGCCTTTGCCATTCTGGTTATTCTTCTATCCATTTTGATGGTTGTCTTCCGTTTTCTTCCACGTCTCTCTGGTTTTGCTCTCCATTTTAAGGCATTGGAGATCATTTTAGCTGAACAGCCTATCATTTTTTGCACCTCTTTATAGGTTTTCCCCTCTCTAATCAACTTTTTAATCAAAGTACGCTGTTCTTCTGAACAATGTCTTGAACGACCCATTTTCCTCAGCTTTCAAATGCATGTTCAACAAGTGTTGGCTTCATCCTTAAATAGGGGCCACCTGATTCACACCTGTTTCTTCACAAAATTGATGACCTCAGTGATTGAATGCCACACTGCTATTTTTTTGAACACACCCCTTTCAACTAATTCAACTAATTGCCCAATTGCACAGCCATAAGAGTGTGCACATCATGAATGCTGGGTCTCATTTGTTTTCTGAGAATCTACTGAACCTACTGGTAACTTGTTTGCCACGTAGCAATAAAAAAATATACGAAAACCTTGATTATTCTGGTTAGTCACATTGTACTGCTATTATTTTGAACAATACTGTATGTCAAAACCTATGCAACATATTAGTGTTCTAAGAATCCTTACTATCTAATCTATTACTGATCCAGTTACATATGCAAATTACCAGGCTTTCACACTAAAGTATTTCCAAACTCCCGCTTGGAATTTCAGCCTTTCCAATTGGACAAGCCCTTCCTAAGAGGCGTGAACCTTCTCAGACTTTAAAAAGGCTCACACACAGTTCCACCTTCACTTTGATTTATTTTTCTTCTGCTAAGAGTATGTGAGCTAGAACTCTCTGGGACCCCTAAGTCTGCACCAGGCTTCGTGCCTTGACTTTCCATTCACCAAAGATCTTAGGATCTCAGCTGATGCCTCTTTTAGCTCTTTACACTTTCCACTGGGAAGAAACTCCTAATCACCATTGAGTCATGGCACCTTTGGAATTCATCACTCTTCAAAACCAGAAGAACGTTATCGCGACTCCTACACCACCAAACCTCCAAACCATCAAGACTCAGGTTCGTAGCCAGCCTATTGAAAGGGGGGGGGGGGGGGGTTCTTTTTTTCAAAAAGTGGACCATTTTCCAGTTTTTCTCCACCTTTTGTATTTAATTATGAGGCTCAAATACTTCATTTTGGTGACGTTTTATGCACTAATTTGTGCTTGATTAGTTTATCTGCTGGTATCTTAACGAGCACGCTTTTTGATGCACCTAAAATATTTACTGCATTGTTGTCAAATTGCTTCCTCATGTAACACTTTTGTCAGTCCATACACTGTTCATAAGTTTAAAGACCACACTAACAACAGAATAGATTTAATGAACTTTACTGAAATATTAATACTTTTTCTCATCATCATTTCTTGACTCTCTGTCAATGCCTCTTTGCTTGTTGCTGTATTTGTCTTGACACTTATGGATTTAGTACACTGGTCAGTTCCAATCTTCTTGGGTGCAATTTGAAGAATATGTTCACAGCTTCATCCAGGTTGACTGCCGTGTCATAGTGTGTATGGATGAGGGCCAGGGATGACAAGCGGTCCTCTCCCATGCTGCTACGCATGACTGTGTTCAGTCTCTGGAGAGTGCTGGCCGACCGTTCACATTCACATGAGGTGACTGACAGAGTACAAGCTATTTTGAGAAGCTTGAAGATGATGTTTGGGTAGATCAGAGCATCACATTGTTTGATTGCCTCAGCACATGAAGTTGGCCTTTGTTCTGATGGCTTGTTTTGCCACTTCAGTGTCCAGCGTTTCAGTTCCTGGTCAATGAGCTCTGGTGAAGGTAAGTCATCTTGGTAAAGTTGGACTACTTCAGAAATGTCCACTGTCACACCTGAGTTGCACTGTATAGACGGAATTAGACCCATGAGACTTGATGCGGTTACAGATAGAGGACTGAATCTGGATTCAAACTCCAAGATGACATGGTCTAGGAAAGGTATAGCCATGTTGCAAAGATAGTAGTCCTTCACAGTTTCAGCAGGTACATTTTCTCTGTGTGTCTGCCTTCCAGCAACACGTGGTTGACTGGTAGGCTGAACATCGACCTGAGCAGACATCCTGATGGCTTGCTTGTAGATCTGGTTGAAGTCATCCTCAAATGTCTCACGGAGCTCCTTGTAGATATTCTTGACCTCATCTACCATGCTAAATGCCTCCACGATGTCAACTGAGGTTTTTTGCAGCTTCACTGTGATGCCTGTAAGGTGGGACAAGACTTGATAGACGGTGAGGAAGGTCAGGATGAAACCGAAGTTTTGGAGCCCAGACAAGAGACTATAGGTCTCTGGTTTGTACTTGCCCTGCCATCCAGTGGTGACATCTTGGCTGTAATCTTCTGTATGGAGACCAAGTTTGATGACTTCTAGAGCCTTAACAATAAAGACGAAGGCACTATAAAAGTGGCTGTATGCGTCATGTCTTTCTGCCCATCTTGTGTGACATATGTCAATCAGTGGTTTCCTCTGTCCCATAGAGTGTGAATCCTTATGTACAACCTCCATGAGTAGGTGTTCCCTCTTTGGGCTGTAGGTGAAGAATATGGGGGATCTGTCACATCACATTTACAATCGCCAAAACATATTGCTTGAATTTTGTAATAAAATTGACAGAATCTGAGAGCTGAGATTATTTTTAAGTATCCTGTTCTGTCTTGTCTGTCGGTCTCCGTGTCCTCTTTGCTTTGCGATTTTACTGTGCAAGAGAAAATAGATGTGTGGCGTAAGAGCGTGTGGAAAGTGTCAATTGCATGTGTCTCACGGTGAATGCGTGAGAGTTGGCAAGCAATGAATCATTCCAGATAATTTACCTCAAGCGGTCTGCTTAGAAGTTCTCAGAGGAATAAGACGCGCATGGAAGGAGAAGCATTTCCATTGGCTCCAGTCTGCCGGTCTTGTCCAATCACAAAAGTCGATATTGCACAGCCAATATCACTGAATTTCCCACTATGTTTTATTATTATAATTACGCTACGTTTATATGGCTATTATATTGTAGACTATTGAGTGGATAAAATATAGAAAACCTTTTCATAAAAATACCCCCCCCCCATCATTCAGAGGCGATGCTTCTTCAACGTTGCTTTGAAAAGTGTATTGCGAGAAGAACTCTTGAACTCTCTCTGAACTGCACGCACGGCACACACACGTACACGTACGTCCAGCTACAATAATCATATTTATTTGAAACAGCAACCATATATGTCATAAGCATTGATTAAAACAATGATGACAATAATCACATGAAAAAAAAAAAAAAAAAAAAACGACAGAAATTCTGGACCTTTGGCAGTGACTACGGGCATGAGAAAAGTATCATACATTTAACTAAACAAAACAGAGGTTTAGTAGCTATAGACCCCGTTATAAATGGTGCTGATGGTTAAATGTATTCACCCTCAGGTCATCCCAGCGAAGTTGATTACTATAGTTTTATTTTTATTTTTATTTAATATTTATTCAATAAAAAAATTTTAATCACCACAATTTAATTATACTTAAGAAAGCAGAAAAAAAATAAAAATATACTCTACTCATAGTTTATAAACTATGAATTAACTATAAACTAATAATTGTTAACCATTTGTAATGTTACGAACCTCACTGTTAGTCTAGGGGTTAAATGACATCGTAACAAAATGTAAATAAATAAAAAGTCTGACGGTCACATCAATCCCCTGATCCAGAAAAGCACAGACACTAAATTAAGCAAATAACTTAATTTATTCATAACAAGAGGAAGCAAATCTTCAGGAGAGGGCCAGGCCAACATAACAAACAAAAAACCCTCTAGCTAAACACAGAAACTCTAAATAACCTTAACTAAAAAGAAAGAAAATAAATGACAGAGTCTTACCTATCTCCCTGTCTACCATAAACATAAACAATATTATATATTCAAAACAAATGGCACCCTCTCCCTACTGCTTCCTAACAAAAACAAACTAAGGTATTTACATCAATTAGAAAATAACACAAAAGAATCATAAACACACCCACCATAACGTTCACACACTCTCTCATAGTTTGTAATTGACAAGTTAATTCACAAAGTTAAGAGGTAATAAAGACCACACTTGGTCCCACTGAGATACACAAAATAACACCAATCTGGATCAGGACAAAGAGTGAGCGCGTAGCCGTCAGTCCTCCAGCATTATTTCTTTGCCATCTTATACACCTTGGATCTCTGTAGCATTCACTCAGTACTGATGAATGATGGACATCAGCTGGAATCCAATTAGCGATCTATAATGGAGAGAGAGACTGAAAGAGCAAGAGAAGAAAACATGCAATGCCTAACTTGCCCAGTAGGTGAAGTCACTCTCCCAAGAGTGCACAATCCCCAAATACGTCCACAGGACGTAACACCCCCACCACTAAGAATGCAAAAATAAATAAAATAAAAATAAGAAACAAAATAAAGACGTCAACCCAAACATCTCCTAGGTGGAAACATTAATTGGGTACCACTCTTAACTTCTTGAAAGGGCATCTGCCATAACATTCTCCACCCCCTTCTTGTGACGAATATCTAAGCTGAGTAAGAGACCACCGTAACAACCGTTGATTAGCACCTGACATACGAGAGAGGAACACCAGGGGATTATGATCAGTATATACCACAATGGGACTAATACTACTACCCAGGTACACATCAAAATGCTTGAGAGCTAACAACAGTGCAAGGGCCTCTTTTTCAATTACACTATAATTCCGTTGAGCTCCAATTAACTTTTTAGAAAAATAGGAGACAGGATGTTCAACACAAGCTGGATCCTCCTGTAACAATACAGCTCCAGCACCATTGTCACTCGCATCCACCTGTAATTTGAAAGTCCTTGTAAAATCAGGTGCAGAGAGAACAGGAGCCTGACAAAGGAGATCCTTTGCTGCTTCAAAAGCAAGTTGACATTCGGTAGACCACACAAACTCTCGTTTTATACTGAGGAGATCTGTGAGTGGACAGACCAAGGTGGAAAAATTTGAACAAAAAGCTTGATAGTAACCACTCATCCCCAGAAAACGTCTTAGTTCACGTTTATTAGATGGAAGAGGAAACTGAAGAATAGCGGCTATTTTAGCATCAATTGGTTTTACAAGTCCCTGACCAACTTGCTTACCCAAATAGGTAATTGTACCTTTAGCAAATTCACACTTTGCCAGATTTAGTGTCAATGAAGCAGTCCTTAAACGACTACAAACTTCTCTGAGAGTTTCTAAGTGTTGTACCCAATCATCTGAATGAATCACAATGTCATCTAGGTACACTTCACAATTTGAGACTCCCGAAAGAACTTGGTGCATCATCCTCTGAAATGTAGCAGGTGCATTTCTCATCCCAAAAGCTAAAACGGTGTATTGTAGAAAGCTATTAGGGGTTACAAATGCAGATATCTCAGAGGCTCGTTTAGTGAGGGGCACCTGCCAATATCCCTTCAATAAGTCCAACTTAGTAACATATTTAGCTGAACCAACTTTATCCACGCAGTCTTCAATTCTAGGAAGAGGAAAGGAGTCAGGCTTTGTTACATCATTGACTTTACGGTAATCCGTGCAAAATCGAAAGGTTGAATCTGGTTTAGGTACCAGCAAACAGGGAGAGCTCCATGGGCTCTGACTGGGCACGGCCATACCATGTTTTAACAGGTAGTCAACTTCTACCTTTATAACTTCCCGCTTTCGTGGATTTAGTCTGTAAGGGTGTTGTTTTATTGGTTTGTCATTCCCCACATCAATGTCATGAGCACAGACAGATGTTCTACCGGGGGACATCTGTAACGGATATGCAGATCATCGATTCATGTGTTTAATTCAGATTTTCCAAATGAAACTCTTTTTGCACCAAGTGTCTGGCCTGGCGCCAGCCTGGCTGGACTTAAATTATTTACGATGCCCATGCGAGCTTCAAAGAAGAAATGAAAACCCCCAACCACATTCCAACACTGGAGACAAAGGAAACCTTTCGTATAAGTTCCTTACTTTCATTTTATTATTAATATGTATTTTAAATATGTTTATGGATTGCATAAAATGGTTAATCCTTGTTATGTGTAGAGTATAAGTGCTAAGCTTATACTTTAGGAAATGTCTTTCCTCACTTTAACCTTCTCAAAGAGAGCCATGTTTCTGCAACCCCCACTTTTGCAGGTTGTAAAAGTTTACGACCACACAGGACAGGAGAGAAGCCAAATCACTGGCTTCTTTTGAACAATGCATTCTATGGAATGTATTCATTAACTTTCTGTTTTTATGTTTTATACATGTTTTACGTATTCCCTTTTGGTACATTTAGATGTTTCCCAACATCTGCAGTGTTATCCTGTGTTAAGCAAATCTTTAAATATGTATGTAATCTGAATTACAAACTTGCTAGAATAATCCCTGGAATTTGGACAAGCCCTAGATCTCCAGGGGGGGGGTTGTCTCCACAGAGACAAAGGAACTTTTCCCTCCGCTTCAGATCGCGGACTTTCATTGGCTGTTTACGCGAAAAAGGGGCGTGAACTATTTCAAGCTATAAGAATTGACCAAACAAGGTCCACCTCCCTCTTCTTCCTCTTTTTCTCGTTCTTGGTTCTCGGACACGCTGCTCTCCTGTGCGACCCTCCGCGCGGCCTCGTGCCGCGCTCATATCGCAAGCCCCCCCCCCCCCTCAGCACAGGGGCTGAGAGAAAAAGCCATTTTAATGGCTCCTTTAGAAGCTTTCGTTTCGTTCGTTTCTTTTCTTTACTAAGTTTATTCAACTATTCGCCTCTCCACGCAAGGAAGACGAATTCTGGAACAATGTTTGTTGAACCTTTCAAATACCGTGCGAGGACAGAACAAAGGACCACGTGCTCCACGCTCACGCAAAGATCCAGCGAAGCGTGCACGCGCGTCACATGGCCTCCGGCACACGCACGCTGTTTTCAAAAGGACAAGCGCACAAAGCTTCACAAAAAGACCACGCTCACGCGCTGGGCCATGCAAGTATCACTTTTCTATGGAGATTTAAATGCTGGTTTAAAGTGTTGTTATGATCTGATTTGTTGTTGGCTTCCAAAAGTTACTGACTATGATTTTCATACCTGAGCTCCTTATGTGATCTCATTCTATTTTCTCTCTCTCTCTCTCTCTCTCTCTCTCTCTCTCTCTCTCTCTCTCTCTTTTATTTGGATTCGTTATGTATTGTATAAAGCTTACTGTTTGTATTGTCGTACGCATATTTACTCTGTGTGATTTGTAGTTTGATGTATTACTAGTTTAATTATTAAAAACCCATATACTGACGATTGGCTTGGACTCCACCCCACTCACATTACGAGTCACTGAGATGTCTGATCTATAGCTACAAGCTCTAAATTTAGAAACTAAATTTATCATAAGGATAGGATAATATTTTCATGGCCAGAGAATACTTTTCCTTGAATTATAAGGCGTGATAACTTTATTGAAAATTGATAGGTCTACAGTGGTTTGCTGGACATACCACGGTTTGATTTGCAGTAATTTACAGTAAGAGATATCACAATAATTGATATGAAGAATGTAATATTGACATATTAATGAGTAAGTTACAGTGCCCTGTGATTATTTATTGTTATAGGCAATTGAGCTATTTTTCATAATCAATCAAATTTAATGTAACTGTCATCTGAGATATAAATTAATCATATTCCTGATTAATTATTCAAATTCCCTATATATCATTTGAGTTAATTACTATGTAAAACTCATTGTTGTTACACATCACTAAACAAGGTTGAAAAAGTACTCAACAACTCCAACAAGTCATGAGACTGTTCTGCAGTCAGATGTCAAAGAAAACAAGAGGGATCTTGTAATATAGCAGAATTCTGAAGGCGGATGGGAGAAATAGGAAAGCCTCCACTTTGCAGTTCATCCTCGTCCGTAGAGGTCGTAGCTATTACACTCACAGTAGCAGCAGCACAAGTTAAGAGAGAATCAACCTGCTTGCTATTGTTATCAGATGATGTTCTACTCACATAAGCTTTAAGGCGATTCACATGACATACACGATTCTTGCACTTTCGGTCCAGTGTAGCAACAACATAGTTGGTCTCATTCAACCTCCTTTCAATCAAATATGGACCAGCAAATTTGGCATGTAGAATCGACCCAGGCATTGGCAGCAAAACTAAAACCTGATCACCAGGTGAAAAGTCTCGTTTTACACTTTTTACATCAAACCGTTCTTTCATTTTTAACTGAGTTTCAGACAGATGTAACTTAGCCAGGTCTCGTGCTTTACCTAGCTTTTCACGGATGGAGGTAACATACTCATCAACAGGCACAGGTCTAGATGGCTGGCTTAACAACTGATCACTTAGTCATTTTAACGGACCCCGCATAGTGTGCCCAAACACAAGTTCAGCAGGGCTGAAACCAAGAGACTCCTGTACAGTCTCTCTGGTTGCAAACATCAAATAAGGAAGACCCTAAGCCCAGTCTCTACCAGTCTCGATACAATAACGTCGCAACATCGCTTTGAGGGTTTGGTGAAACCTTTCCAAGGCCCCCTGGGATTCGGGATGATAGGCGCTAGACATTTGGTGGCCAATACCCAGCATCCCTAAAACCTGCCTGAAAACCTTGGAGGTAAAATTCGAGCCCTGATCACTCTGTATAATCCTTGGTAATCCAAACGTAGTACAGAACTTAAGAAGCTCTTTTACCACCACCTTAGCCCTCAATGTACGTAATGGAATTGCTTCAACAAAACGGGTGGTCGCACACATTATTGTGAAGATATACTGATGTCCTGCTTTCCCTTTTGGCAGTGGTCCAACACAGTCAATAATCAGTCGGTCAAATGGATCATCTACAACAGGAATCGGACAAAGGGGGGCGGGAGGAATTTTCTGATTCGGCTTGCTTGCCATCTGGCAGACATGGCATGAGTTACAGTATTTAGAAACAGAGTTCTTAAGTCCAGGCCAGAAAAAGTATCTAGAAATGCGGTAATAGGTTTTAGTTATACCAACATGTCCAGAAAGAAAATTCTCATGGGCAAGTTTCAAAACCTGTTGCCGATAAATAGATGGCAAAACTATTTGCTGCACCTCCTGCCAGCCAAGCTCTTCCTTCGGTGGTTTCCATCTGCGCATCAGCAAGCCCTCCTCCCAAAAGTAAACCACCCCTGAATTAGAATCATGGACACTATTCTCAACAGCCTTTATGCACTTGGCCAAAGAAGGGTCTTCTCTCTGTGCAACAGCTAAAGAGTCTCTCCCCACCTTCAAGGAAGTCTCCATTTCACCCTCCTCCCTCCCAGAAGGTACATCAACATCAGAGTCTGGTGGTATAAACAGAGCACATTCCACAGTCTTAGGCATGTCATTAGCTATAAAAGAGGTTGACAGATCTACTATTTCCTTAAACTTCTGTGCTTGAGCACGAGTAACCACACAAGAGGGGAACACAGACGGAAACTTCTCAGCTAAATCATCGTTTTGGGAAGTATTAGGCATGCGGGTCACAATAGGTGTAGGGAAAACTATGCCACCTGCAAGATCATTCCCCAGAATCAAGTCAACACCCTCTACTGGTAACTGTTCACGCACAGCCAAGTTGATTACCCCACTAACAATATCAGATTTCAAGTATGCAATATGAAGTGGTACATTCACACAACGCATCTCAATTCCACGTACCAATACTTCCTGACCAGTAAAAGTAGTGTCGGAAAACGGCAAGATTCCTGCAGATATAAACGATTGAGCTGCCCCCGTATCACGCAGAATTGTTACAGGCTTAAACTCCGAATCACACCATAACGAGACTGTACCCCTAAACAAAAAAGGCTGATACATCTCTTTATCTGTGTTAGATTGTACGGAATCAACAAGTGCAACATTTTTAGTCTTAGAAGCACCACTCTTCTGCTTCCATGCTCTACAATCCGCAATCAGATGATTTGAATCGAGGCAAAAGAAACAAACTCGCTTGTCAGCACCCCCATTTGATTTGCGAGTCATTTCATTTTTAAATGGACGTGCAACATGCTGCATCGAATTTTCCACCTGCATTTTGACAGTTGCACCCAAAGAAAAAACATTCTTGTGTGTCAGCACAAATTCGTCTGCCAAAACTGCAGCATCAGCTAGAGAAGTGACCTTCTGTTCATTTAAATATACAACAATGTTAGCCGGAACACAATTTTTAAACTCTTCTAACAAGATTAACTCCTGTATTTCCTCCAGGGATGTAACCTTGCTAGAAAGACACCACTTTTCGAAAAGCACTTTCTTTTCTCTCACAAATTCAACAAAAGTTTGTTTGACTGTTTTCATATGCCCCCGAAACTTCTGCCGATAAGCCTCTGGGACCAACTCATATGCCCGCAAAACAGCAGATTTTACGGTTTCATATTCAAGGGAACCTTCAATAGGTAAGGCCGATCAAACCTCTTGAGCTTTCCCTGTTAGACTGTATTGCAACAACAAAGCCCACATCTCTTTTGGCCATTTTAGTTTACTAGCAATTCTCTCAAACGCAACAAAGTAAGAATCGACTTCAGCCTCCCTAAATGGAGGTACCAGTCTAATATACCTACTAACGTCAAATGAATCACTTGCAGTAGATCTAGAAAAATCTTCAGTTACAGTGCTATTTACTGGTGAGGATATGGAACTACCCCGAATACGTGGAACTGGAACTGGCCTTTGGGCCAACCGTTCAGATTCCAAATCCAATTTACGGATCTCAATATCTCTTTCCGCCTGTTTTTCTAATATACGAAACCTAATCATCTCCGCCTCGCATTCTTGCTTCTTAATTAAAAGATCCATCTCTTTCAATTTTAAAGCAATCTTTGGGTCCTGAGGCCCAGAATCAAAATTTGGACTTGCCTCTTTAGGATCCACTGCCAACTCATCCTCATCACCAGATTGTCTAGGTAAAATACCTGCAGTTGTCAATTTCTCCTGAAGATCTTGTTTAAGCACTTGTTTAGTGACCTCCCTCTCAATCCGAATATTGAAGAATTCCGCAATTAAAACCAAATCTTTTTTTTCTACATTTATTAAAGACTTCGATCGTGGGCATGAGAGTAAACGCTGTTAAATCGAATTCCATTATTTCTACGTTTCCCTTCTTTACTCCTTCCTCACCCACAAATGAAAACAGTCAAAACGTTAGAGGAAGAGAGAAAAACTCACCATACACAAACTGCGACCCATCGAATCACGATCGTACAAACAGACTTCAGTCTTGGACAAACTTGGAGCAAGTTTGGAGCAAAACTTCCAATTTGCGATCCGAAAAATAAACGAACTCACTTCTCCAAAAAAAAAAAAAAAAAAACGAGCCCCCACTTGTTATGTACTTTATTATTGTATACTTATTATAAAGTGTGACCCTTATGTTGTGTATGGATAAATCATTTATAATAGCACTGCAATAATTCTTAAAAATAAGAATTGTGAGTTTTGATTTAATGGTGACTTAAGAAAAAATTAAGAAAATCATTGTTTGGCAAGACATCATGGAATCATTTTCAATAGCAGGATGTCACATTTTTCCTATTTTGTGTTTATAGCTTTATGGTGTTCACAGTTGTTTCTCATGATGTTTGTTGCCTTGTGAATCCTTGTGTGTTTACAGCCTGATTTACCCATGTTTCCCAGTGTTCCCAATGTCAGTTGTTGTATTTGGGAATATGTTTTCATGCTAAACTCAGTTGTTTTGTTACTTGAATCTGAAAGCATGTAGACCAGATCTGGGCAACTCTGGCCTCCTAGATCCACTTATCTGCAGAGTTCAGCTCCAACCCTAATCAAACACACCTGAACAACTAATCAAGCTCCTCTGCATTACTGAAAACCTACAAGCATGTGAGTTTGATTAGGGTTGCAGCTAAACTCAGCGGGAAAGCAAATCTCGAGGGCCAGAGTTTTCCAGCCCTAATGTTTAGACTTTTTCTCTTTAGTCTGGAGTTACACATGGCATTGCAGATACGAGCTGCTACATCTTTGCTTTTGCAAGTTGCTTCACCAGTATTTTCATTCTAAATGGAAATTCTTATGGAAACGGAATCCAGGGATAAATTCTGGCTAAGTGATCTACTGTAAACATCATTTAAATCTCACATATTATTATCTATTATTTTAAAATATGATCAGTAGATTTTTTCAATATATAAATATTTTTTTCAATTGTTTTTTTTTTCTTTCTTTTTTTTTTCTTTTTTTTAAATGAATGATTTGATGTTTGTGAGTCAAACTGGTTTTAAAACAACTTAAAAAGTCACACTGTGAAAAATGTTTAATAGTAACCAATGAAGTAGCAAACATATCAAGACAGTATTATATTATAACAATACTGTGGCTAAAACAATAAAAATTAGCATATAAAAATATTTGAAATATTTTATAATGAATAATGTTTTTATATTCACAAACTGTGAATGTAAACAGCAATCCAACTGTGAAAGTAACGTGTGTAGTATAACTTGAACATGAACTGTTTTAGGAGTATAAATCCTGATTTGGCATAAATCACTGCGGCAAAGGGTTAAGTGTTTGTTGAGGGCTCAGGGCCTATCCCATCAAAACCTAAAATACTATCTGGAGGATGCAAAATAAAATGAAAGAGAAAAGGAAACCTGAAAAGGAAAACATATTTGTGTCCCCTTTAAAATCTGCTCTTGAGAAATGTTATTTTTATTTTGCCCTCCAACTATGAAATGTATGCCCATGTGTGTGAGATGTCCTGGTAAGATGTTCAAATCCTAAACAAGCCTCCCTTCTACTTTGAAACCAATAATGAAGAAATCAAGTGTGAGGTGATCAAGAGGAGTTTTTACACGTTCACTTAAAATAAAGATGCAACACTAATATGAGGTGCGTTGTAAGACATTTATCATTCATGGCTTTTCACACACTGACAGCTGTCTGACTGACAGAGATGTTTTACAGTTGACTTGGACTGAATCACTCACGGCTCTCACTGACAGCTAGCTGAAATGTCCCCTATATTTACACAAAAATATCTTCATAACAGATGTGTTACTGGTTATATTTCTATAAGTATTTATTTATTTATAAGTATTTTTCAAAGAAAAAACATTCTTGTGTGTCAGCACAAATTCGTCTGCCAAAACTGCAGCATCAGCTAGAGAAGTGACCTTCTGTTCATTTAAATATACAACAATGTTAGCCGGAACGCAATTTTTAAACTCTTCTAACAAGATTAACTCCTGTATTTCCTCCAGGGATGTAACCTTGCTAGAAAGACACCACTTTTCGAAAAGCACTTTCTTTTCTCTCACAAATTCAACAAAAGTTTGTTTGACTGTTTTCATATGCCCCCGAAACTTCTGCCGATAAGCCTCTGGGACCAACTCATATGCCCGCAAAACAGCAGATTTTACGGTTTCATATTCAAGGGAACCTTCAATAGGTAAGGCCGATCAAACCTCTTGAGCTTTCCCTGTTAGACTGTATTGCAACAACAAAGCCCACATCTCTTTTGGCCATTTTAGTTTACTAGCAATTCTCTCAAACGCAACAAAGTAAGAATCGACTTCAGCCTCCCTAAATGGAGGTACCAGTCTAATATACCTACTAACGTCAAATGAATCACTTGCAGTAGATCTAGAAAAATCTTCAGTTACAGTGCTATTTACTGGTGAGGATATGGAACTACCCCGAATACGTGGAACTGGAACTGGCCTTTGGGTCAACCGTTCAGATTCCAAATCCAATTTACGGATCTCAATATCTCTTTCCGCCTGTTTTTCTAATATACGAAACCTAATCATCTCCGCCTCGCATTCTTGCTTCTTAATTAAAAGATCCATCTCTTTCAATTTTAAAGCAATCTTTGGGTCCTGAGGCCCAGAATCAAAATTTGGACTTGCCTCTTTAGGATCCACTGCCAACTCATCCTCATCACCAGATTGTCTAGGTAAAATACCTGCAGTTGTCAATTTCTCCTGAAGATCTTGTTTAAGCACTTGTTTAGTGACCTCCCTCTCAATCCGAATATTGAAGAATTCCGCAATTAAAACCAAATCTTTTTTTTCTACATTTATTAAAGACTTCGATCGTGGGCATGAGAGTAAACGCTGTTAAATCGAATTCCATTATTTCTACGTTTCCCTTCTTTACTCCTTCCCCACCCACAAATGAAAACAGTCAAAACGTTAGAGGAAGAGAGAAAAACTCACCATACACAAACTGCGACCCATCGAATCACGATCGTACAAACAGACTTCAGTCTTGGACAAACTTGGAGCAAGTTTGGAGCAAAACTTCCAATTTGCGATCCGAAAAATAAACGAACTCACTTCTCCAAAAAAAAAAAAAAAAAACGAGCCCCCACTTGTTATGTACTTTATTATTGTATACTTATTATAAAGTGTGACCCTTATGTTGTGTATGGATAAATCATTTATAATAGCACTGCAATAATTCTTAAAAATAAGAATTGTGAGTTTTGATTTAATGGTGACTTAAGAAAAAATTAAGAAAATCATTGTTTGGCAAGACATCATGGAATCATTTTCAATAGCAGGATGTCACATTTTTCCTATTTTGTGTTTATAGCTTTATGGTGTCCACAGTTGTTTCTCATGATGTTTGTTGCCTTGTGAATCCTTGTGTGTTTACAGCCTGATTTACCCATGTTTCCCAGTGTTCCCAATGTCAGTTGTTGTATTTGGGAATATGTTTTCATACTAAACTCAGTTGTTTTGTTAATTGAATCTGAAAGCATGTAGACCAGATCTGGGCAACTCTGGCCTCCTAGATCCACTTATCTGCAGAGTTCAGCTCCAACCCTAATCAAACACACCTGAACAACTAATCAAGCTCCTCTGCATTACTGAAAACCTACAAGCATGTGAGTTTGATTAGGGTTGCAGCTAAACTCAGCGGGAAAGCAAATCTCGAGGGCCAGAGTTTTCCAGCCCTAATGTTTAGACTTTTTCTCTTTAGTCTGGAGTTACACATGGCATTGCAGATACGAGCTGCTACATCTTTGCTTTTGCAAGTTGCTTCACCAGTATTTTCATTCTAAATGGAAATTCTTATGGAAACGGAATCCAGGGATAAATTCTGGCTAAGTGATCTACTGTAAACATCATTTAAATCTCACATATTATTATCTATTATTTTAAAATATGATCAGTAGATTTTTTCAATATATAAATATTTTTTTCAATTGTTTTTTTTTTCTTTCTTTTTTTTTTCTTTTTTTTAAATGAATGATTTGATGTTTGTGAGTCAAACTGGTTTTAAAACAACTTAAAAAGTCACACTGTGAAAAATGTTTAATAGTAACCAATGAAGTAGCAAACATATCAAGACAGTATTATATTATAACAATACTGTGGCTAAAACAATAAAAATTAGCATATAAAAATATTTGAAATATTTTATAATGAATAATGTTTTTATATTCACAAACTGTGAATGTAAACAGCAATCCAACTGTGAAAGTAACGTGTGTAGTATAACTTGAACATGAACTGTTTTAGGAGTATAAATCCTGATTTGGCATAAATCACTGCGGCAAAGGGTTAAGTGTTTGTTGAGGGCTCAGGGCCTATCCCATCAAAACCTAAAATACTATCTGGAGGATGCAAAATAAAATGAAAGAGAAAAGGAAACCTGAAAAGGAAAACATATTTGTGTCCCCTTTAAAATCTGCTCTTGAGAAATGTTATTTTTATTTTGCCCTCCAACTATGAAATGTATGCCCATGTGTGTGAGATGTCCTGGTAAGATGTTCAAATCCTAAACAAGCCTCCCTTCTACTTTGAAACCAATAATGAAGAAATCAAGTGTGAGGTGATCAAGAGGAGTTTTTACACGTTCACTTAAAATAAAGATGCAACACTAATATGAGGTGCGTTGTAAGACATTTATCATTCATGGCTTTTCACACACTGACAGCTGTCTGACTGACAGAGATGTTTTACAGTTGACTTGGACTGAATCACTCACGGCTCTCACTGACAGCTAGCTGAAATGTCCCCTATATTTACACAAAAATATCTTCATAACAGATGTGTTACTGGTTATATTTCTATAAGTATTTATTTATTTATAAGTATTTTTCAAAGAAAAAACATTCTTGTGTGTCAGCACAAATTCGTCTGCCAAAACTGCAGCATCAGCTAGAGAAGTGACCTTCTGTTCATTTAAATATACAACAATGTTAGCCGGAACGCAATTTTTAAACTCTTCTAACAAGATTAACTCCTGTATTTCCTCCAGGGATGTAACCTTGCTAGAAAGACACCACTTTTCGAAAAGCACTTTCTTTTCTCTCACAAATTCAACAAAAGTTTGTTTGACTGTTTTCATATGCCCCCGAAACTTCTGCCGATAAGCCTCTGGGACCAACTCATATGCCCGCAAAACAGCAGATTTTACGGTTTCATATTCAAGGGAACCTTCAATAGGTAAGGCCGATCAAACCTCTTGAGCTTTCCCTGTTAGACTGTATTGCAACAACAAAGCCCACATCTCTTTTGGCCATTTTAGTTTACTAGCAATTCTCTCAAACGCAACAAAGTAAGAATCGACTTCAGCCTCCCTAAATGGAGGTACCAGTCTAATATACCTACTAACGTCAAATGAATCACTTGCAGTAGATCTAGAAAAATCTTCAGTTACAGTGCTATTTACTGGTGAGGATATGGAACTACCCCGAATACGTGGAACTGGAACTGGCCTTTGGGTCAACCGTTCAGATTCCAAATCCAATTTACGGATCTCAATATCTCTTTCCGCCTGTTTTTCTAATATACGAAACCTAATCATCTCCGCCTCGCATTCTTGCTTCTTAATTAAAAGATCCATCTCTTTCAATTTTAAAGCAATCTTTGGGTCCTGAGGCCCAGAATCAAAATTTGGACTTGCCTCTTTAGGATCCACTGCCAACTCATCCTCATCACCAGATTGTCTAGGTAAAATACCTGCAGTTGTCAATTTCTCCTGAAGATCTTGTTTAAGCACTTGTTTAGTGACCTCCCTCTCAATCCGAATATTGAAGAATTCCGCAATTAAAACCAAATCTTTTTTTTCTACATTTATTAAAGACTTCGATCGTGGGCATGAGAGTAAACGCTGTTAAATCGAATTCCATTATTTCTACGTTTCCCTTCTTTACTCCTTCCCCACCCACAAATGAAAACAGTCAAAACGTTAGAGGAAGAGAGAAAAACTCACCATACACAAACTGCGACCCATCGAATCACGATCGTACAAACAGACTTCAGTCTTGGACAAACTTGGAGCAAGTTTGGAGCAAAACTTCCAATTTGCGATCCGAAAAATAAACGAACTCACTTCTCCAAAAAAAAAAAAAAAAAACGAGCCCCCACTTGTTATGTACTTTATTATTGTATACTTATTATAAAGTGTGACCCTTATGTTGTGTATGGATAAATCATTTATAATAGCACTGCAATAATTCTTAAAAATAAGAATTGTGAGTTTTGATTTAATGGTGACTTAAGAAAAAATTAAGAAAATCATTGTTTGGCAAGACATCATGGAATCATTTTCAATAGCAGGATGTCACATTTTTCCTATTTTGTGTTTATAGCTTTATGGTGTCCACAGTTGTTTCTCATGATGTTTGTTGCCTTGTGAATCCTTGTGTGTTTACAGCCTGATTTACCCATGTTTCCCAGTGTTCCCAATGTCAGTTGTTGTATTTGGGAATATGTTTTCATACTAAACTCAGTTGTTTTGTTAATTGAATCTGAAAGCATGTAGACCAGATCTGGGCAACTCTGGCCTCCTAGATCCACTTATCTGCAGAGTTCAGCTCCAACCCTAATCAAACACACCTGAACAACTAATCAAGCTCCTCTGCATTACTGAAAACCTACAAGCATGTGAGTTTGATTAGGGTTGCAGCTAAACTCAGCGGGAAAGCAAATCTCGAGGGCCAGAGTTTTCCAGCCCTAATGTTTAGACTTTTTCTCTTTAGTCTGGAGTTACACATGGCATTGCAGATACGAGCTGCTACATCCTTGCTTTTGCAAGTTGCTTCACCAGTATTTTCATTCTAAATGGAAATTCTTATGGAAACGGAATCCAGGGATAAATTCTGGCTAAGTGATCTACTGTAAACATCATTTAAATCTCACATATTATTATCTATTATTTTAAAATATGATCAGTAGATTTTTTCAATATATAAATATTTTTTTCAATTGTTTTTTTTCTTTCTTTTTTTTTTCTTTTTTTTAAATGAATGATTTGATGTTTGTGAGTCAAACTGGTTTTAAAACAACTTAAAAAGTCACACTGTGAAAAATGTTTAATAGTAACCAATGAAGTAGCAAACATATCAAGACAGTATTATATTATAACAATACTGTGGCTAAAACAATAAAAATTAGCATATAAAAATATTTGAAATATTTTATAATGAATAATGTTTTTATATTCACAAACTGTGAATGTAAACAGCAATCCAACTGTGAAAGTAACGTGTGTAGTATAACTTGAACATGAACTGTTTTAGGAGTATAAATCCTGATTTGGCATAAATCACTGCGGCAAAGGGTTAAGTGTTTGTTGAGGGCTCAGGGCCTATCCCATCAAAACCTAAAATACTATCTGGAGGATGCAAAATAAAATGAAAGAGAAAAGGAAACCTGAAAAGGAAAACATATTTGTGTCCCCTTTAAAATCTGCTCTTGAGAAATGTTATTTTTATTTTGCCCTCCAACTATGAAATGTATGCCCATGTGTGTGAGATGTCCTGGTAAGATGTTCAAATCCTAAACAAGCCTCCCTTCTACTTTGAAACCAATAATGAAGAAATCAAGTGTGAGGTGATCAAGAGGAGTTTTTACACGTTCACTTAAAATAAAGATGCAACACTAATATGAGGTGCGTTGTAAGACATTTATCATTCATGGCGTTTCACACACTGACAGCTGTCTTTGTGACAGAGATGTTTTACAGTTGACTTGGACTGAATCACTCACGGCTCTCACTGACAGCTAGCTGAAATGTCCCCTATATTTACACAAAAATATCTTCATAACAGATGTGTTACTGGTTATATTTCTATAAGTATTTAAACTGAATGCAAAAAAAAAATAATAATAATAATAAAATAAAAAAACATCTTGCCATTAAGTTAAATACAAAGCTTCACAACTCAATTTGTATTTTCCACAAGATGTGCCACAATGTGTTTTATCTAAACTCAGCATGCTTACTGAAACACATTAGACCATGAAAGCGGAGCTAGCAGCCATTGTGTTTCAATGGGTCTATTTTTACGATTGAGTTCAGATTGTTTTACTCACTGGATTCCAATCCTTCAGGACAGTTGAAATGCCTAACTGTGAAGCGCTGTGCATTCTTAATGTTCATATGTCAGAGAGCAGATTGAAAGGAGCTGCCCTACTCATGGCTCAGATGCTAAAATTAGCCTCCATCTCAATCACACCAGCAGATCTAGCCCCAGTTTGTCTGCTATCACATTATCATGTTCTTCCTGGCCTGTTCAGTCCTGAAGACACACGGTACACAGGGAATAGATGTTACTATAACCTTTGCTTTTATAACTTTTATGTGAGGGATAATCTACATCCCTAAAGTGAAGAACTAAAGCGGAGTCAAATGTCAGTAACAACTTGAAGAATGTATGTCTGTATTATATTCATACCATATTCAACACAATTATTTATTTACATATATATTTTTAATGGTGGGTATGCTATTACTTGTTGAAAAGAAATACCAAGGGCCTGTCCAAATACCCACACTTGTGGCCAATTGTGCAACAGGAAGTGAGTGCTTGAGACTTAAAAACACTTACAACCAGTCTTAAAAATGCTTATTGAAAATTTTGAATAAAGATTCAGAGGCTAAGGATATACCATAACGCACCATGTTCTGGAAATAAATTGTGAGATCTCACAAGATGTCATGGAAACCTTTTCATTGTAAGTTCAATATCAATGGCAATTAGATATTACATGTAACTTGGTAGTAAAACATGAAGTGTTGCAAATGTTATTGTTGCAAAAAAAACAAAAAAAACAACAACAACAAAAAAAAAAAACAATAAAATGGGCAAAACGTATTTGTAATATCTAATTCCCATAAATATTGAAGTTGGTAACACTTTATTTTAGGGTCTCTTAAGTAGTTGCTTATTAGCATGCATATTACTAATATTAGCCATTTATTAGTATTAATTAAGCACAAAAAATGCCTTATTCTACATCACGTTATTCTACATCCATAATCCTACCTAATACCTAAACTTAACAACTACCTTACCAGCTGTTAATAAGCAGCAAATTTATTTGTAATTAATAGTGAATAAGTGTTCCTTATTTTAAAGTGTTATCTTTAACAGCACTATCTCTGTCATGTGCCTTGAGCTGCTTTACTTGTTTTTCTTTTTTACATGACCTATTTGTATATTTGTATAGTTGTGCTTTTTATTATTTTATTATCTGTTTTTAAAGTTCTACTGTTAGTGTTATCACCAAGACACCAAGGGTCTGAGAGTAACACAATTTCAATTCTCTGTACGTATGTATGTATGTATGTACTGTACATGTGGAAGACCTGACTTGACTTGATAGCACTGGAAGTGAACTTCCCACCCTCCTGCAAATAGCTGTCCAAAGCAATGCCCACTGAACACATGAACGTGAACAGATCAGACGATCAGAGACAACATTAACACAATACATCATGTGCCATCCACCGGTGAGAAAACTTTATAACACAGTACTACAATGCTATGAAGGAAGATCAGGTTTAATGTTTGCCTGCCATTCTCGCTCTGTCTCCACAGTGTAAGTGAACACATTGATGGCGTCTCTCGTCAGGTGCGCAGAGCTATGCAAATACATATGTTGACAGACAGGTAGGAAAGTCAGTCAAAATACTTGGAACAAGCATTTTGATTGGATGAACATTTCTTGGTCCTACGCCTTCCACAGAATATATAAATACATTTAGACCACTTAACTTAATGATTGCTATCGGGATGTGAAGAGAGTTTCAACCAGCATAACAAAAATGTTTCTCTAGACAATATTTCAACTTTAATAATTTATATCATTTAATTTAAAATTTAATATTTAGCATTTACTAGGCTTCTGAGGTATGGCGGTTTTCTTACCCTGACATACACACAGATGCCCCTGCATACAAAATAAATGGATATAACATTAATTAGAAGCTAGTTTATTATGTTAGAAAAAAGAAAACGTACTGTAGTGTTCAGGAACACTGAACTCTGTTTCATGTGGGATCAAGCCATCTTTATGACAGGCGGTGTTCACTGAGAGATGAGACTAACTTACGCATACTATGACCTCTGGTGCCTGTAACAAATTAATCGATGAAAACAACTTAAAAAATTAAATCATAGTGCCTTTTAATTATTTTGAATTATTCTTAGAATGTGCAACAAAATAGTTTCCATTTAATCTTGGACCCTGTTGTCAAATAACTGCAGAGCATGAACTAGTTCCAGCTCATCTTGTTCCTGGCTGACATTTTAGCCATCACATCTCAGTTTAGCACAGAAATAGGACAGATGAGTGTTCCCTCGAACACAAATGGAGCCCATTCTCTGGAAGTCTCTCTTTTTGTCTCTTTTTTTAAGAAGACCCTCTTCCATTAAAGGTTATCCATAAAAGACAGAGTTATTATCCCCTTTGAACACTCTATGTTTATTGAATTTCAAAACCTTTTGCTCTGACAGGATCTTGCTCAGTGAAACTTGCAATCCTTCATTGAGAAGCACACGGCAATCTACATGTTTCATTTACATGTTATTTACAGAGTTCACGGCCCCACGAGTGATTATCGTGATTCTGGATGCACCTGTCAAAAAGAGAACAGGTCGCTGTGACCAGACTGATCAAGCCTGAGTTATTGAACTGACGGATCTTCATGTGCTTCTCTTTACAGTGTAGTGCTTCATTTTTCATCACAGTGTGACTTCATTATTTCAGCTAATTACCCAATCATTCATAGCCAACTATCTCAGCTTAACCAGTCCAAAACCATTATAATCATACAGATAAAACAAGACAGGGCACATGTTAACACTCATGTCCTTCAAAAATGTGAGGAACCAGAAAAAAAAAGTAGAGAGTGATGGTTATTATTATTATTATTATTATATAGCTTACGTTAGGGTGATTTCAAAAAATGTAAACTAGTTGTTTAGTACTCTTAGATTTAAATGTATACTTTTATAAACCAAAAAGTGGGCAAATTGAGTCCCAGGAAGAACTGAAATACCACACGTACAAGTATACTAGTTTTGGATTTACCTCCTAGACTCAACAGACTAATTGACTTGGCTCTATGAGTTGTTGCCCGCATTTGTCGGCTGGAGCAACACACTCGACCCACTCACACTCCCGGAAGCACTGTAGTTTGAGGCAGCAGTGAGGAGAAAATGTTGGGTCCCGTCATCGATCACGAGCCCATGCAGGTGGGGAGAGCTCAGCTGTCCCGGGAGGAGAGAGAGAGGTGGAGGTCCTGTGGACTCTGCCTTTACTTTGGTGGCTCTGGACATTTTTTACACTCTTGCTTGGTAAAAGAGCAAGCCGGTAGTAAGATTGAGGCTACTATCGGGTGGGCTCTCTGCCAGGAAGTCCTCATCATCTACTCTCCTTCAAGTGTGACTGATAAGGGCCAATGACACCTATCCCTGTCAGGTTCTTCTGGACTCAGGAGCTGAGGGTCATTTTATGGACTTACGTCTTGCACACCAGTTAAAAATTCCCATTATGCCTCTTTCCCACCAGATATATGTTAAGGCTCTTAATGGTTAAGAACTCCCCAACATCACACTTACTTTCTTTTTTAGGTTACATCATCTCTTCTTAGAGAGTGCGCATGGATCCTGACAAGGTTAAGGCTGTGATGGATTGGCCAAGTCCAGATTCCCTTAAGGCCCTACAGCGGTTTCTGTGATTTGCCGGTTTCTATCGCCATTTCATTCGTAACTTCAGCCAACTAGCCGCACCTCTGACCACCTTGACCTCCCCCTACTACATTCAGGTGGTCCAATACACCTGAGGCTGTATTTACCATCCTAAAGAGCTGCTTTGTTTTGGATCCCATCTTAGTTGCCCCAGATCCCACACATCAGTTCGTGATGAAGGTCAACACATCAAAGGTGGGGGTAGGTGCAGTTCTTTCCTAACGTGCTTCGTCAGATGACAAGATGCATCCTTGCACTTTTTTTACCATCGTCTTTCACCTGCCGAACTTAACTATGACATTGGTAACAGAGAATTGTTGGCCGTAAAGTTACCATTGGAGGAATAGCTTCATTGGTTAGAAGGGTCAAGGGTACCTTTTATCATTTGGACCAACCATACGAATCTCGAATATATTAGAACTGCTAAAAGACTCAACTCAAGGCAGGCTCGGTAGGCACTTTTTTTCTGACGTTTAGATTTTTCTCGTACCGCCCTGGTTCCAAGAACATCAAACCCCCGAGTTCATTTTACATGAGAAAGTAGTTATCTCCACACTCATATGCAAGGTCAAATCGAGGACCAAGACGGCCTTAGAAGTGGTAACACCTCGATTGTTCTGGAGGGGTTACGGTCCGACGTTATTAGATGGGGTCATTGTCAACGATTCTGGTGGTCATTAATGGCTCGCGATATTCACAATTTTGTTTTGGCTTGCTCAGTTTGTACCAGTGGTAAGATGTCTAACCGACCTCCGGAGGGGTTACTCCGTCTGCTGTCCCACATTGTGCTAGATTTTGTTACCGCCATCCTGCCCTCTAATGGCATGATGGTTGTTTTGACCAGAGTGGACCGGTTCTCGAAGGCGGCACAATTCATTCCCTTACCTAAATTACCCTCAGCTAAAGAGACATTGGTTACTGTAATTGATCACGTCTTTCGGTTACATGGCATCCCGATGGATGTGGTTTCTAACAGGGGTTCCCAACTTGTGCTAAATTCTGGCAAGAGTTTTGTAGATTATTGGGGGCTATGGTTAGCTTGTCTTCTGGTTTTCATCCCCAGAGCAACGGTCAGTCCGAGCGAGCCAACAAAGATTTGGAGAGAATGTTGCTGTGTTTGGAATCCAGGAATCCTTCATCCTGGAGCCAACAACTTTCTATGGTTGAGTAGGCGCATAACTCGTTACCAGTGTCATCCACGGGCCTCTCTCCATTTGAGTGTAGTATAGGTTGGCAGCCACCAGTTTTCTGGAATCTGAAGTCGTGGTCCCCTCCGCTCATGCCTTCATCCAGAGGTGCCACTGCACATGGACCAGAGACTCTGCTCCAGGTGAGGGCGTGCACTAAGGCTAAGACAGATCGCCACCAGTCAAGGCCTCCCATATTCGTCGTGGCTCAAAAAGTGTGGCTTTCTACCAAAAACATTCCTCTCCGCTCCGTTTCTAATAAACTTGCTCAAATTTTTTGGCCTGTTCCCTGTCACCAAGATTATTAGTCCAGTGACAGTTCGCCTCAAACTTCCTCCGGTGTACAGGATAATTAATCCCGTCTTTCATGTGTCAAAGATCAAAACCTGTGATTTACTCTCGTTTTACTCCGCCGACCCCGTCGCCCAACCCCTCCTTGTCTTCAACTCTTCACTCACCTCAGGATTGCCCATCTCAGTCCCTGCATCACACTCTCCTGCTGTCAGGTTTCCGGACCTGATCCCTGGTCACGAGAGATTCTACTGCCCTATATTCATCATATGACCTTCTGCTTATTCTCTGTTCTGTGTGAACTTGGTTCATTAAACTTCACTTGCACTTGCTATTGCTTCCGTCCTATTTATCATTACAGTATGTAAAAAAAAAAAAAAAGTTGTATAAGGTAATTGTCCTTATTTAAAAAAAATAATAATAAATACTGTAATTTGTCATTAATTATAGAATCCTTAAAATAATTGTCAAATTGTTAATTTACAGATATTTTTAGTAATTTAATTAAAATAACAGAAGTATACTGTAAAAAAAGTTCCTATTTATTTTCCGTAAAATTAGGATTTATTTTTTTGCAACCAGTGTATGCAGACTGTTTATTCACAAATATTGTTTTGCCATTTTTATGAGTGCATCTGGCCATAATTGATTAACAGCTTGCGAGGAGCTTATATAAAACAGATGGCATGTTGGTGCAGTGGAAATATTTAACAGCACAAACAGTTCTGCAGGATAAAAATTATAAATCTTACCACACATAACCTAATCAACATTTGGTAAATGTTAATCTGAGAACCTATTTGCTGCCTCTTATGTTTAGATTTTCCAGTGGATATCACTCAGAGGCACAGTGATTAGATTTGTGACATGTTCAGACCACTTTGTGAATCCTTTTGACCAGTTGGTTAAAAAAAAAAAAAAAAAAAAAAAAAAATTTAAATAAATAGTTTTGATCATAAATCAGAAAACGTCACAGAGCCACCGATTCAGTGCAAAGATAGTCTGTGGTGTGAAATGACAAAAGAAAAGACTCTGGAGAAACTGAAACAATGACATACTTGTTGATGCCTCATTATGTGTTGTTTGTTTATAGTTGCTGAGATATTTGAGATCAATTGTTGCTATTGTCTCATAGTTACAGCAGAATTTGGTGATGAAACTATGAAACTGGCATTGCATTTTTCTGAGGGAGGAATCAGTCAAATGCAACCCAGTAAATTGTTGCTTGCTTGATTGACTATCTTAATAAATACATTTATTGCATTTTATGAAATACTTGAGTCAAAATAAGATTTAATTATAAATTGTTAATTATAAATTAGTTTTAGTTTTTTTCTCTCTCTCCATGTTGGAACCTTTAGGTACACCTTAGTATCACATTTACTCCTAAAGGGGGTGTATAAGTACCTACATGGTGCCTATTACATTCTTAAAAGGTACCACTCCATTAAACTTTTGTTGTATTTTTTATTTTTATTTTTCTCGAAGATAAATATATTTTATATTGTGTTGCCTCAAAATTTGGTGCAAACACTGAATCATGCATAAAAGCTGTACTAAAATATGTCCTTTCATATGCCCAGTCGTGGATAAGGCATTGATGGATAAGAGCAGCATAAAACTTTGTTGTCAGTCAGTTTTTATCTACAGGCATGAAAATCAACAATAGGACAGTTATCTCCAGATGTTTCTGAAGTGATTGGCTGAATGCTTTATCTGGATGTCTGTCCTGATAACACAAACACTGCTGGTCACAATCAGCATGCAGAGCACTGATAAAGTTCTCACACACAGGCATCCTGCAAGGACAGCCATTTCATTATAAACATAAACAAAGGGAGATTGTCAGCTACTGATACATCTTTTGTGCTGCTGCTGTAGGGAAGCATAACAACAATAGTCAAAAATCCGACAATGTGAAAAATTAGCCACTTGGTTGAAATCCAAAGCTAATAGAAAAAAAACATCAACACCACGAGCAGCATAAAATCAAAGCAGATTTTTCATTTTTGGAGTAGTTTCTTCTTGACTACCCCTAAGGAGAGGTGCTTCATGAAAGGAGGCATGGCAAGCTCCGGAACATCTGAGAGAATCTGTCTGAGCAGCTTTTTAATGCATTAGGTATGAAGGTCAGCCTGTGGCAAGTTGGGAGATGCAATGTAAAATACCAGGACATTGATCAAATACTTTCTTTGATTTTCAGATTATTGACTCGTTATGCTGGAAATATTAATTAATTGGTAATAATTGGTGCACCTGAGGCTGATGTTGCAGCATTATGAATATCTAATAATAATAATAATAATAATAATAATAATAATAATAATAAATCAATTCACTCCATTGACTCCTGCTTGATTACATTTTTGGAAAATTTGCAAGATGGGGTACTTCTGGTAACTTGAGTACATTTCTAATTAAATTAGAAAAATTAAAATTAGTCTGTATTGGTTTGCAAATCAGTTTGAATAATTGGACTGAAGCAGTTTCTCTTCTCACTGTTAATGGAAAATTTATGAACACAGAGTTTATTTTTATTTATTTAAAAAAAAAATTTAACGAAAGTGAGCTACACCAGACAAAATCTCGGATTTCATCAAAAATACCTTAATCTGTGTTTTGAAGATGAACGAATCTTATATTGTTTTAGAACGACATGAGGGTGAGTAATTAATGACAGAATTGTTGGGTGAACTATACCTTTATAACTATACCCTGGCTTTTGGATTAGACTGAGCTCAATATACTGTATCTCTCAGAGGGGTTTGATGAATGCAAAAAATTACCATATAATAACAATATAATTCTTCTTCATATATATATATACTGTATATATCACAATTATAAAGTGTATAAAGCTGGCAATGTGCTTCTGTTGATTATCTCAAGACCTCCAGTCTGTTTGTGGACTTCCAGCTTATGTTTCTGTTTCACGTCATGGCTATCTGCTCTCTGAGCTTTGACTGGCTGGAATCAGCAAGCTATTTTTATCACTATTCCCATGACAATAGAAAGGAAGTCCTTGACACAGTGCTCTGATGCAGCCCGTGTTTGCTTTGATGTGGTTAAAAGTGACAAAACCAATCAATCATTTATTCAGTCACTTGCAGAGGGAGGACATTTTTAAATGATAACAGAGATTCATGATTCCCCCACCAGAGGTCCCAGGTATCAGGCAATTGTCCATCTGTTTCCATAGTTACAGGCATACCACAGTGACATCGACATGCTTCGCCATGAAATCGCACCCTATTCATAAAAGCAGAATGGATTTGAAGGTGTTGGAAAAGCCACAGAACACATTCCTGATGGTGTTGTGAGTCCAGATGGGAGGATGCTCTGCGGAGAATTCAGATCAGGGTGTCATGCACATCTGCAATGCAAACTGCAGTGAATCCAGATGAGCGGTGACCAGAGGGTGGAAACAATACCAAGAAAAGCCTTTCAAAGGTCCACATGATGCTGTCAGAGAGAGCAGTTGGATTGTAACCCAGTTTCAGCACTGGAAACTGCAAGATGTTTGACACCTTCATCAGAGGTGCTAAATCACACCACATCTGGCACGCTGGCTGCACATTAAGGTCTTTTCCGCTGAAGTCTGGGAAAAGGAGCAGTGCTAAGGACAGGGGTGCTGTCTTAGATCAGGTGCCACCAGGGAAAGGAAAAGGTAGCTACTGGGGAAGAAGATGAGAGAAGAGCACAGAAATAGACAGGTTGTGATATGCTACGGCAGGGGTCTGCAACCTCCAGCAACTGTAGTGAAAGAGGTGCATGTTTTTAATTTAATGTCCCTTACACCTGCATACCAATGCATATTTTCAGATAATCATTCTCACAGCCTCTTCTATTGAGGAGAAGCTATAAATACTGTTAAAGTATGAGAATGTTCAGTGTTCTTCATATAAATCACATTGCGCAACACTCAACATTCACACACAGAGTAGTGTTCAGGATGATTTAAGTCTAATTTAAACCTAATTACAGGTTGCTTTTTCAACTGATTACTCACAAAATCCTTACTTGTTACATAATTTATCAAAAGCTGGCACTCAAACAGCAGAAGCACATACCAAATCTGCAAAACCATATACTAATTCTCAAACTTTGACTCAGTTTTCAATTTCATAGTTTCTTTTTGCAAAACACAACACACAAAAATCTAACAGGAATTAATATTAAGTGTTTGCTTTTGAGATGTGTTTGTGATATTTTGAATGTAGCGCTTTGCAAGAAATGTGAGGCATTTTGCATTCATTATAATTAATAATTCTTGGATTTGTGTTTAACGTTTTGAAAAAAAAAATATTTGAAAATGTATGTACTGTAAGCCACTGAAAAAAAACTGCATAGCAAAATAGCATTTTTATTTTTTATTTTTTATTTTTAAGAAAATATGAATCAACAACGTGTACTTACTATAGGGTTACACTCTAAAAACTGCTGGGTTGAAAACAACCCAATTTGGGTTATTTTGACAACCCAGCGCTGGGTCAAAAAGGGACGAACCCAGCGCTGGGTTGTTTTAACCCAACCATTTGGGTTATCATATTTAACCCAGCCTGCTGGGTTGCCTTTTTTATGGTTTAAAATGCCTATATTGCAGGGTTTAAAAAAACAGAGCGGGTGTTTTTTTATCACTGTATTTCAGAAGGAAAACTACTGTATTTAGAAAATGTTCGATATCATTTCGCATGTGCTTGATAAGGCAGCGTTTGTGAGCTCAGTACCGCTCTGCAGCCGTTACCGGAGAAACCTACCTCTCCCGCTCTTAGCGCCTCCTGCTGGCAGAAAATAAACTCGCAGAGTGCAGCCATGTGGGGAAACAATGCATTTCTACGTTAAAATTAACCCAAATTGAGCTAGTCATTAAACCTACAAATGTTGTTCATTTTAAATATCACTTTTACACACAAATAATAATTACCAAAAGGAAAATATTTATTAAAAACAAGAGAAAAGTCAAAAAGTAACATGTTAGAAGAAATGCAGAAAAGGATGGCATTAACAGCTACAGAGTTCATAAACAAAGCATTGAACATTTGATGAATATAACTTAAGATCAAATTGGACTTTGTTCAATTGTATATATTGTATAAAAATATACGAAAACACATACAATAAATTTACAATTAGTTAGGTTTTTTTCCAACTATTCTGGCATGACAGTACACAAATCACAACATTAACTTTGATATTATAACATTTAACAGACGCATGTGTGTGAAAGAATGTGAGCAGGTGTATGAATGACAGAGTGTAAACTCTTCTACTAAACAACACAGAAAAAGCATTTAACTTTTTTTTTAAAAATAAATTACACACTTACAGTTTGTTTCATAGTCCATGAATACAGATCATGCATCACGGTCAATTTTCATGATCTCTTTAGCATAACTGATGTAGTCATGAAGAAGCCCCATCAGCACAGCATGTGACATCTTCTACATCATCCAGGGCAGCGTCCTCCTTTAAAACCACCGCTGCATCAGTTTAGGGGAAAGAAGATTCTCCTCTCTGACCAGGATTCATCCAGTCACCGCCTGTTCTTCATCAGTGGCCTAAGAGAAACACATTTGAAAAAATTAAACATTTAATTAAACTATCCATTTTCAGGTAGAGGTGTATTCACATCCGTAAGGATAGGTAAATAATCGGTTTTAAAGTTTCAACACTTTGTGCGGTTGTTTAATGTCTCAGTCCACCACAGCGCTCCAGAATGCTATAATGGCAGCACTAGTGTGAGGACATGCGATATTGTTTGAATAAATATTGCTTTCAGAAAGCTTCTTTACTGAAACATTAAAACAGACATGACATTCACATACCTCACAATATTCATGTAGATGGAGGGCTGTTAGGCTTGGGATTAGGGTTGCTTGCATGTATTTGTGCATTATTAATTGTTATTATAATGGTGAGTACATATAACTTGTTACAAGGACACCTTTAAATAAAGTATTAACCAAGAATCATTTATACACACACCAGACACTTTATAAGGTACACCTGCTCAACTGCTTACTAATGCAAATGTCTAATCAGCCAATGACCTGGCATAAACTCAATGGTTCAGGCATGTAGACGTCGTCAAGACAGTCTACTGAAGTTCAATCCAAGCATTAGATCGGGGAAGAAAGGTGAATAAAGTGACTCTGAACATGGCATGATTAATGGTGCCAGACTATCTGAGTGTTTCAGAAACTGCTGATCTGCTAGGATTTTCACACACAACCATCACTAGGGTTAATGGAGAATGGTCACAAAAAATAAAAAAATAAATACTGTGTGCCGCAGTTCTGTGGGTGAAAATGCCTTGTTGATGCCAAAGTTAGACCAGAATGGCCAGCCTGGTTTGAGCTGATAGAAAGGCAACAGTAACTCAGATAACCACTTATCTGATCTGGACCAGATGAGCTGCAGCAGCAGAAGACACCACCGCTGTCACTTCTGTTAGCTAACAACAACAAACTGATGCTACAAATCAAACAGGCTCACCAAATCAGGACCATAGAAAACTGGGAAAATCCTGGTCTGATAAGTCTTGAATTCTGCTATGACATTAGGATAGTAATGTCAGAATAAGTTGTAAACAATATGAAAGCATGGATTCATCCTGCCTTGTACCAACAGGTCAGGTTTGTGGTGTAAGGTCAGGTTTTGGGCCTCTTAGTACCAAATGAACATTGTCTTAACATTACATTGTTGCTGACCACAATGTACCCATCTTGTGGTGGCTTCTTCCAACAGGATAGCACGCCATGTCACAAAACTCAGAGCATCTCAAACTGGTTTAGTGATTAATGAGTACACTACACTCAAATTACCTCCAGATCTCAATCCATCAGAGCATCTTTGGGATGGTAAGGAATGTGAGACTCACGTCATGGATGTGCAGCAAACAAATCTGTTATCATGTTCATATGGATCAAAATCTGTGAGGAATGTTTCCAACATCTTGTTGAATCTATGCCATGTGTAATTAAGGTAATTCTGAGTGCAAAAGGGGGTCTAACCCACTTGTAGCCAGGTGCACAGCACCTAATAAATTGGCTGGTGTCTGCTTTTAAAACTGTCAAGCCATTTTATTTATCATTGAGGTGGTTTGTGTTCTTTATTTTATTGATTTGTTTATTTTATAATTTAACAATAACAGCAGCAGAACATGATTTTACCAAGTACAACATGTTCCTGAATCAACATCTTTTTTAACTCTGGAACAACATTGTGATTAACCAATCAGATTTGAAGAACCAGTTTATAGTTTTCATGAAGTGTAGGCTTACAATCAGTGTTTGGTGCTTGCGCATCAGTGTCATTCATCTATCATTTCCTCTGATTTTAGGGATTACTCGTGGTTAAGGTTAGGTTTAGTTGTAGGGATATGGCCAGGACTAAATTTATGGCTTAAAATGTTGTTCCAGGGTCAACAAAATATATTGACCTAGGTACATATATACAGAGATGTATAAAGTACTAGAGAACCATACTTGAGTAAAAGTACAAGTGCTCTATCAAAAAAGTGACTTGAGTAGAAGTAGAAGTGCTCTTTAAGCACCACACTTAAGTAGAAGTACTAAAGTATTCAACATTTTTTGTACTTAAGTATTGCAAGTAGTCTATTTTAAAATTTACTACTCAAGTACTGAAAGTAAAAGTAGAAGTATTGTGTTATGTAGCTATTAAAGGGGGGGTGAAATGCTCGTTTTCACTCAATATCCTGTTAATCTTGAGTACCTATAGAGTAGTACTGCATCCTTCATAACTCCAAAAAGTCTTTAGTTTTATTATATTCATAAGAGAAAGATAGTCTGTACCGATTTTTCCCGGAAAAACACGAGCGCCTAGAGGCGTGACGTGTGGGCGGAGCTAAAGAATCACGAGCGCCAGTAGGCTTTTGAGTTGAGAGCATGTGGAAGCTGTGACACAGATCCAGATGCTGAAATTTAACAAGAGCAGCATCAGCAAAGGCGGTATGCTATGTGGTATGTACTGAAACTGTATATATTTGCTTAGCGGTTTTGGAAAATGACTAAGTTCCACTTTGTCGTCTTTTTTTTTTTTAAGCTGTACATGTGGAAACTGCAGTTTGATGACAACATCGCATGTTGTTTACTTGATAGAAGTAACTCGGTTACTCGGTAGAAGAGCGCGCACTTAGGACCCATATAAGGAAATTCCGCTCCATCTAACGTCACACAGAGCCATACTCGAAAAAAACTTTCCCAAACTTGTGACAAACCGGAAGGAGTATTTTTGGAACAGAAATACTCCTTCAAACGTACAACTTAATTTTTTAAACTTTGTCCATGTTTAGCATGGGAACCCAACTCTTTAGCAGTGTAAAAAAAAACTCAGTATGCATGAAATAGCATTTCACCCCCCCTTTAAAGAAAGTAGTCAAAAGTTTGAACATATTGTTTTTACTATTTCAAATGATTAACCTAAAGGACAATCACAATTCCTTTGACTGTAACTTCTTGTAAACAAAAAATGGTTACTAGGGTTAGTTAGCCCAATTTGCAAAATGATGTCATTAATAACTTACCCTCATGTTGTTTCAAACACGTAAGACCTCAGAGGGTCATTTAGAATTTTTTGAAGCATCGAAAATACATTTTGGTCCAAAAAGAGCAAAAACTACGACTTTATTCAGCATTGTCTTCTCTTCCGTGTCTGTTGTAAGACAGTTAAAAACAAAGCAGTTTTGTGATATCTGGTTCGCGAACGAATCGTTTGATGTAACAGGATCTTTTTGAAACAGTCCACCAAATCGAACTGAATCGTTTTAAACAATTTGCGTCTCCAATGTGCATTAATCCACAGATGAATTAAGCTGTTAACTTGTTTAATGTTTCTGACACTCCCTCTGAGTTAAAACAAACCAATATCCCGGAGTAATTCATTGACTCAAACAGTACACTGACTGAACTGATGTGAAGAGAGAACTGAAGAGGAACACCGAGCCGAGCCAGATAATGACTCGTTCACGAGTCAAGAACCGTTTCTGTCAGACGCGTCCGATTCGTGAACCGAGGAGCTGATGATACTGCGCATGTGTGATTTAGCGTGAAGCAAACCGACACACAGAGCGTCTGAACCGAACTGATTCTTTTGGTGATTGATTCTGAACTAATTCTGTGTTAATGTTATGAGCCAATGTGCAGTCAACGCCAATGACGCCATTGCATCGAGCGCAAAAGAATCGGTGAACTGTTTTCTTCAACTGGTTTATTGAATCGAACTGTCAGAAAGAACTAACGTTACTGGTCATCCGAGAACCGATGCAACCGGTTCTTGACTCGTGAACGAGTCATTATCTGGCTCGGCTCGGTGTTCATCTCTCTCTTCACAGCAGTTCAGTCAGCACGCGCAGTCTTCTTAATCGCTTGTTTCGCTCAATGATGTGCCAGCTTCATCAAACCTGCCATCTACAGTTCTGGCAGTGGTTTGTAATGGAATGATTCGTAACATTATTATAATTGTAACGAGTAACGATGCAGCACATAAAAAAAATATCGGAGTAAAAGTATTAAACTCAGCGAAAATATGTACCGAAGTAAAAGTGGAAGTAGGAGAAAAAAATAATACTCTAGTAAAGTACAGATACCGCCTTTTAGTACTTAAGTACAGTAGTGAAGTTGTTCTACTTCGTTACTTTACATCTCTGCATATATAACTCAGCAAAATCAGTACATGCAACAACAACAACAATAACAAGAATAAGGGTTCCATTTAAAACAACAGTGTAGAATTTGGCTGTTGGTGTTGGTAAATTAAGCTATGTTTTACCCTACTTGACAATATCGATTCAAAGTGAAGCCTGTTATTTTGACTCATCAGCTGAATACAAATACCCATGAAACAGTTCACATATGTTTCTTCTGGCTGTTGCATTGAGGGGCACTGAGAGGTAATGTAATGACAGGGCTAACATGGCTTTGTTTAATACGAAGAGTTGAAATGAAGTGTTAACATGAGAAGAGGGAATTATTTGACATGGTAACAAAGGCAACAAAAGGGACGAAGCTGGTCAGTTTGGCAGCTCATTGGGCAGATCTTTAGAGTGTGGTGTCATATTCCAGTCCATACAAACTGTCAGGTGAAGATAAAAGTGTTGACTTAGAAGTTTTACTTAGATAATATTAAGAGCACAAGTAAAGGTCCTCTATCAAAATAATTTCAGGTACAATGCAGTGCATGTTGATGAATGATGATTTAAAATGATGTTTGTCACTAGCATTTCAATAACAATGTATACTCACATGTGGTTTTGTCCTTTCACACATCTGGTCACATTTACAGGAAAACAATGATCTTTAGTCAAGTCCAAAAAGCAAAATTAAAACAACTAATGCAGAACCTTCAATTTCTGATGTTTTGTCATTTTTAAGAACACACGCATGTCAACATAATAAGCCTGGGTAAATCAAAACTGCTCTGGAAGTATTAGCCTGATGCAGCCTGAGGTGCTGATTGACAAGGGAACCTATTTGCTCACAAGGAGAGTCAGGCGAGCTGCTTTGTATCCTGCCACATGCCTCTGTAAATGTCTCCCATCTTGCATTTCGTCTCAGGCTTTCTCATTTCTCCAACACACTCATTTATTTATGCCTTGAGTGTCATACCCTTGCAATCACATACATTTAAAACAGCACATATTCATTTTCTTAAAGCAGATTTCTGACCTTATTGTTTGTGATTCATTGCTGGATGTTATTTCCAAAGAAGGTAAATGTATTAATTAATTTCTATTTCAGCTGGCATCACCTAGTTGAGCAGACTACTGTATGCAGTAAAACTTACTCTGTAAATCACAGCGCTATACTTGTAATGCAGAGAGCATCAATGTACATGAAATACTCAACAGAATAACTCAAAACCATGTAGAAGCATGAATAAGTTAAAGTATTCTAATGTTTGTATTTGCTCTTGATTTGAGCATTGTATTTTGTTTCAATTCTTAAATCTGCTTTTTTTTTAGTTACCCTTTAGACAGAAAAAAAAAGAAAATGAAAGTGAATGTAACAGTAAAAAAAATATTTTATAACTCCAATGGTGAAATTAATGAAACATGAAATTAATAACTAGAAATGTTATTATCAACCAATTTTTCTTCATCCATTTTCCACTGAAAATATTTGAGTAGGCTGTGTCTCCCTTGCCTCTGGTTTAGGGGAAATTTCGCTGGTATATTATTTCCAAACTACCATGATACATACATTAATCATCAAATCATGTTGATCCATTTAGGAGAAACAAATATCAACATTAACCCTCTGGAGTCTAAGGGTATTTTTGGGGCCTGGAGAAGTTTTGTCATGCCCTGACATTTGTGCTTTTTTCAGTTTCTTATAAATATCTAAATAGGTAAAGTCTGAAATATACTGAAATGCTGTCAAGGTTGAACTTGACCTCGGGTTTCATGTCCCGATCAAAAAGCTTCCCCAAAACGTAATAGTGGTGTTTCTGAAGAGTAGTAAACCTCCATAACTCAGTGCTATTAACAATCCAATCAAAGGATCCAATATCTCAATGGATAAAATCAATCCATATCTCATTCAATACACGTTTCACTCATAAAAACGTCACTTTCTAGAAAAAAAATGGCTTGTGAGTGCCATTGAATGTTGGCTTCAAGGTCCCGCATTCCTCAAGGCTAAGTACTTGGACCACTTCTCTTCTCCATCTACATGACATCTTTAGGATCTGTCATTCAGAAGCATGGCTTTTCTTATCACTGCTATGCTGATGACACCCAACTCTACTTCTCATTCCAGCCAGATGACCCGACGGTAGCTGCTCGCATTTCAGCCTGTCTGAGTGACATTTCCAGCTGGATGAATGACCATCACCTTCAGCTTAACCTTACAAAGACTGAACTACTGGTGATTCCAGCTAACCCATTGATTCATCACAACTTCTCTATACAACTGGGCTCGTCAACCATAACTCCTTCGAGGACAGCCAGAAACCTAGGAGTTGTGATGGATCATCAGTTAAGCTACACTGACCACATTGCTACAACGACCCGGTCCTGCAGGTTTGCCTTATGCAACATTAGGAAGATTAGACCCTTCCTGTCAGAGCAAGCAACTCAACTTCTTGTCCAAACTCTTGTTCTCTCCAGACTGGACTATTGTAATGCTCTCCTGGCTCTTCCTGCATGTACTGTCAAGCCTCTGCAAATGATCCAGAATGCAGCAGTGAGGGTTGTCTTCAATGAGCCAAAAAAAGCTCATGTTACTCCTCTCCTCATCAGGTTACACTGGCTACCAGTAGCCGCTCGCATCAAATTCAAGGTACTGATGCTTGCCTACAAGACGACCACTGGCACGACACCAACTTACCTAAACTCACTGGTTAAATCCTATGTGCCCTCCAGAAGTTTGCGCTCTGCAAGTGAACAACGTCTTGTGGTGCCATCCCAAAGAAATTCAAAATCACTCTCACGGACCTTTTCCTGGACTGTGCCCAGCTGGTGGAATGACCTCCCAATCTCAATTCGTACAGCTGAGTCTTTACTCATTTTCAAGAAACATCTAAAGACTCATCTTTTTCGCCTGGACTTAACCTACTAACACCAGTACTTTTCCTTTTCTTGTCTTTTTCATTTAATAAAAAAAAAAATATATATATATATATATATACCTGGCTATGCGTTCTTTACTAGACTAACTGAGACTTGTCATGGCACTTGTATTCTGTTGTTGTTCTCTTGTTGACCTGACTGCTTCTATTTTTCTCATTTGTAAGTCGCTTTGGGTAAAAGCGTCTGCTAAATGATTAAATGTAAATGTAAATGTAAATGTCCCGGACAAATGGGAAACCTCAGATCACCTCGCTCAGAGAGCATCTTCACTCCGTAATCCTCCACTGGTTTGAGTATTTAACAATGCAACTTTGCTGGCTTATTCGATTAGCAATCCAGTTTTATCTCTGTCCTCTCCCAGGAGGTTTTCAGAGAGCAGCAGGATAGCTCACATCCATCCCATTTTCCCTGTGGAAGTCTGTAATGTAAATTTTCTCCTGGGGAGACACATACAGCCTCTTTGCCTCAGCCTCAGCCTCAGCCTCCTTATGTGCTAGTGTACATGATTGATTGTCTGGTCTTGGCACGTATATATGAGTTTTGTTCGTGCAAGCAGTTTCATGGTACAAGGACAGACAGGGAAACCCAGAATGCACTGATATCAAAGCAACATTACACATAATCACACATGTCCAGAGAGCATCTCTTGGGACGTGCACACATGCTCTAAAGTGAACATATCTGACATGTACTGTAGTCTCTCCACAGACCCTCCTCTTCTCTCCCCTCCTGATTTATGCCAATAAATGAAGCATCTCTCTCCTGCGACTCCCTCCCTCTCTCTCTCTCTCTCTCTCTCTCTCTCTCTCTCTCTCTCTCTCTCTCTCTCTCTCTCTCTCTCTCTCTCTCTCTCTCTC
This sequence comes from Carassius gibelio, assembly GCF_023724105.1. NCBI lineage: Eukaryota > Metazoa > Chordata > Actinopteri > Cypriniformes > Cyprinidae > Carassius > Carassius gibelio. The sequence continues at coordinate 6,446,016 of NC_068409.1, forward strand.
TCCCTCCCTTTCTCTCCTCCTCTCTTGCCTTCATGCTCTATCCCTCCCTGCATCTCAGTCACACTCGCCGGATCTCACAAAAGGAAGGGAAATGCATACAAACCCAGCGAGGTGTAGAATACGGGGGAAAGTTGCATCCAGCAGTCGCTGAGAGTGAAAGCACATTGCAGGGATCCGCCAGAGATGTGAGAGTTCCAAGTGGCCGCCCATCCCCTGTCTGCTCAAGAAGACACCGGGGCCAGCTGCAATGACCTGGGTGAATGGGAAAGATCTCTCTGTGAACCTCCACCTGTGCAACTGCCAGCAATCACTCGAGCTGCCCAAATAGGAGGGCATGATTGGTTGGGCTGAAAGTGGCTGCTGCATGCCTCAGACACAGGTAAGGTGCCATCTAATTCAACAGATTTAACCTCCGAAAGGATCAATTTAATCCATCGTTGGGGATATCGGGCTACTTCAAGCTGTTGTTCTTGTTTTTTCTTTGCTTTTCTCTCGGGGAAACTGTGCATATTGTTGTCAGATTGGCATGTTTGAGCGAGAACGTGGTTCCAAAGAAGTTTGAAAATGCAAAAGATATGCATGTAATCAAAACTCATGCCTTGGAGATGCTGGAAAAGATCCTCATTTAAATTCAGTGTGTGTGGCAAAGCAGACAGTAAAATGAAAAAGGAACTGTACCTCAAGCAATCATATCTACTTTATTTTCAAATGCACAGCAATGCCAGCTGTAGTCTTCCTCTTGCATAATCGTAATTAAAACTCATGAACCCGTAAATGAACTATTACTATGCCGACCAAAGGATGCCAACAATATCATCTGGTGGCTTTGACAAGTGGACATCCCTTTTCGCTTGAGCTTGCCTTGCATTATAGAACTGGAATATTGGGTTAGCAAGCATTAAATGCACTATTGACTGAGGTGATGCTTAATTTGCAGTGGGCTGGGGATCTGTTAAAGCCCTTGTGGGTGGTGGTGAGGGGTCTCTCAGCTGCAGGTTTAGTGCATGTGATTGATTTGCACATGTGTATATTGTACCTCGGCTCTCAATATCAATGCAGCCAATTTGTGCTAATGAGCTAAATAGCCCCATTCAGTACACAAAATGAGCTGTGTTTACATTTGCATGCCTTTTACTTGCGTCATTATGAATAATAATGATGCTCGTTTTTTTTTTTTTTTTTTTTTTTTAAAGATGAATCTCTGGCGATCTTTCAGGAAATCTCTGTTTCTAACTGGATGAGTTGCAGTATTTTTACGGTAGGGGAAATGTTTATCCCTGGCATAAATTAATGACGTGTTTAGTGAAGAGTGGGAATCTCATTTTAAATGAATAGGAAGGTATGACTATGTGGTTTTACTTTTCTCTTTAATTTGCTATAACGATCAAATGTGGAATTTGCTTAGGGACCCAACAGCTTTGAAAACTGCACCATCATGTCCTCTATTCAGGCACTGATATTCTCTCAGGTCTCTGCTGTTCTGCTTCACGTTTACTCACATGTCCAATGCAATCTAATTTGAAAAGATTAAAGCTGTCATATGGTCTCCTGAGGAATACACAGTTATATGATCTTCAGTGTCTCGTTAACGCAGTAGTTGACCGGCATCCCGAGTCAGACACAGGAGCTCATATGTTTGCAAATGCATATTCCGAATTTTTAGTTACACCACAACCCGTTAAAACCAGTTTATGACGGAATGAGGAAGCACCACATTGCATTTCTGAGATTGAATCTCCATAGAAATGTTGTATTTAGAGGTGACTTGGACTCCACAACACTGCTGAGCAGCATACTGTACAATGGCCATACCACCTGCTTTAAGGGGACAGAAGGGGAAATTGCAGGTTTGTAAAAAGGAACAGTAATGGCATGGTTCTTTTTTTTTTTTTTTTTTTACGTGTAAGTGCTCATTCTCTTTTGGTAACAATTTACAATAGAGTTCCTATTTTCCTAATTTGTTTACATTAGTTAACATAAAATGACAATGAAAAATGCTAATAAAGCATTTATTAACCTTACTTAATGTTGATTAATAACACTGTTAGAAAATCTGTTACAAATGTATTGTTCACTGCTAGTTATATTGTAAGTTTTTTTTTTTATTATTATTTTTTTTTTTTTTATATAGTTAACAAATGGAACCTAACTGTAAAATGTTACCCTAATGTATATATTTTAAATTAATATAAAGTTTTTATTTTGTTTGATATGCCTATATTGAACCTAGGAGAAATTAATTACAATGACAGATATTTTATATATTTAATTTCACTATATTCCTTTCTTCATTCATCATTCATCTCAATGATTGATTGATTGATTGATTGATTGATAAACTGGACAGCAGTGGTGTTTCCTGTTGCTGTGCAAAATATGTTTTTATTCCTCACAGTGATATCTTCATTAGCAGCCAAGAAATATGACCTTCTACCAGCAGGGAATGGTATTGTATTGATACAGGATGTTTGCTGCAAAAGTAATACATCATTCTGGCTGCTCATGAAATAATCACAAGCTCAGGATCATATCCTGAGTCAGAGAGAACGTTTAGCTGGAGTGTAGTGGAAGTACTTGATTCTGGCTGGATCTGTTTAGTTTGGTTTTCTCAAACCATTTTTACGACTCTAATCATGAGGTGCAGGCCCCAGATCACTTGTCAGGGTTTATTTTGTGATAATAACCCACTGACTGTACATTAGCTCTAACACAAGTTACAAGATGATAGGATGACAGCAAGACTTTGTATGTGACTTCAGAAGGGTCCCGGTGGTTTGGCAGTCTGGGCACGTTCTTAGTCTTTTGGGTCCTACATGACACAAAGGAGGTCAGAGGCTGCGTTAAAATTAGAAACATGTCTCAAGCTTTTCAGGCTGTAGGTGCTGAAGGAGTCAAAGGACAGATGATAATAAACCAAGGGTGATGTTCTAGACAAACAGGCTTCTGCTGTCTGAGACACATGTACTGGATCTGAACACAGAATTGAATTATCCAGTGTGAGATGGATAATCAAACATTCTCTATTTTAAAATGTGTTGTTTTACTTTTCCCATTTAAATGCTTTAATTATCATAACCACCTATCTCATGTAGATTGTATTTAGGTTGTAGTGGAGGCCAGCTCATTTGAAGTGAGTCCAGGCTAAAACCGGAGTAGGTTGAGTCAGAGTCAAGCCCGAGACCAGAAGAGGGTCTGAGTGATTCAGACAGTGTAAATATGCTATCCTTTGAGATAAATGAAGCCTGGTTTTCTGTCAGTGTCACACCAACTTCCACAGTATGCTCCTTTCCAGAGACACAATAACACAGAGCCAACAAGAGACACAGACAACAAGAGCTCTCCAGACTGAAGTCAAGCACGGTCCACAGAAGTGAGAATTTGGTCTTGTCTCGGAATGTGAGATCTAGTCAGGTCTTGAGTTCAACACTGTGAAATACACTTTTTAAAGGAAAGAATTCTGATCAAATATTTGGGTGAAAAGCGCTAGCTTATAATTGGAAAATCTGCTCCACCTTAAAAGGTCACAGCTAATATTTTAGCAGCACTTGAACCAAACCTCCAGTCTTTTTAGCGTAGCAGGTGTATGTCAACAGAACACGACAGGCATATCAAGAGGTCAGTGTGTCATATAGTGCTTATTGCAGTCACACAAAGGGCTATTACACAAAACACATCTACTCCAGTCCAAACTTCACCAATTAATGCAGATAATTAAATTTGTGATTTTGAAATGTGTGAGGTGTGCAAATTTATGCTATAAGACTTATTAAAGAACCCATGCATTATAGTTAACGTAAACAAAATAAAGACAACAGTGTATGTGTATGTATGTGTGTGTGTGTGTATATATATATATATATATATATATATATATATATATATATATATATATGAAGAAACTTATGTATTCACAATTAATATTTATATATTCAGTTTTACATCTATATATATATATTCAGATTTTTTTTTGCCACTTTCCTGTTTGCCACTTCATAACAAACACACAGACACACACGCACACACATACATATAACAAAATATTATATGTAACAAAAAGTATAACTATCATACATTTATACCAGGATTTATTGAAGACACCCACTAAAATGTCATCCAGTTTAACAAGATTTTCTAAAATAAATAATAATAAAAATAAAAATAAAACCTTGAATAGGGCAAGAATCATTAGATTACAGTGCATACCCAAATAATTAGCAATTAAATAAGTAATTTTAATTTTATACAAATCAACAAAAAACTTTTCATCCATTTAAGATATAGTCAAATTTTGTATTAAATTTGTATACATTTTACTAAGTACATGACAGCATTGATTAATTTTTACATAATTATATCTGCACTGATGATGGAACATTATTTTACCCATTAGTTGGCATTTAATAATAATAATAATAATAATAATAATAATAATTATTATTATTATTATTATTATTATTATTATTATTATTATTATTATTATTATTATCATCAGTATTATTGTTATTTATTTTTGAAACATTAAATAAACACTTTACTTCTGGAGAACAATTCTCACTATTAATTATTAACAGTAACTATTTATTATGACTTTTGCCTTTAATAAACTTCTAATTTGCTGCTTATAAATAGTTCGTAAGGTTGTCGTTATGTTTTGATATGGGATGGATTAAGGCATCTAATGTGTGTTCCTGCAGAATAAGACATTAATATCTGCTTTATAAGCACTAATAAAGATAAAATTTTCTAGTAATATGCATTCTAGATAATAGGGAAAATTGGTCTTTAAAATAAAGTGTTTTTACATTTGTGACCCGTCACGGAAACCAGTGACACAAGTCGGCAGCACAACTTTCGAGCAAAATGAGAAAGAAGCGTTTTTTGTTTTTTTTTTCAAAATTGGTGATTTTCGTTTTTTTGCAGAATCTGTTAGTTGATATCACAAAAAAGCCTCTCCGTGTTTGAGATAGCAGTATTGGTATATTTAAAAGTTTACTTTTTTTAGGTTGAAATCAGGTTGTTTGTCGGAGATTCTAGCATGCAGTAGGGGCGCTTCACTGTCTGTGTATTTCCATACTGGATAAGCCGGCTTTTGTTTCTTTTGTTATTGCCCCCGCCCTCCGAGGGAAGCGTGGCTACTTAGTATGCAGTGCTCTGGCCGGCTCTAGCGAACAAGCGCTCACTGATTCTGAAGACGATCTGAGCGACGATGAAAGTGACATAATAAGACTGTATAATATCCCTAATCTACAACTGAGCAAAGATGACGACGAGGAAGAATGTATTGGACTGGCGTCAGACGAGTTGGACCGTAGGATATCAGAGGCTATATCGATAGCAACATTTGATGGGGATAAAGACAGAGAAATAGGGAAAATCCATAACATTTCGAGGCAAACAGACGCACAGTGCAAACTTCGGATCTGCAAGAATACTTTTCTGTTACTTATGGGGTGAGTTTCCATAAACATCAAAGTTTGTTGTTTTGTGTTCATTGTAAGAACACACGTTATCTCATGTTTAGTCCATGTTTAGACCTTCCCATATCTAACGTTACCTAATGTTATTAGCTAGCTCATCGGTTATCACAGAATCCTGTTAAAAAGTCCTAATGCTACACAATGAAATCAATTCACCAAGTTTTATGTAGAAAACCAGCAAATAACAAATAAAATTAGCATCAATATGTACTTTTTGTTTACATAAACATTAAAATAATAATATTAAAAATGATGGCCACATTTGAAAGATTAAAGATTTTTTATAAAAAGATAAAACTCACATATTTCAGCCTCTAAATCATTTTTATAAAAGGCAAAAAAGATAAATTACTGACATTTACAATGCACATTCTCCTTTATTATTAATAGTATGCGGCCCGATTTTTCCCGTTGTGTCTGTCGTTGCTATGCAGGGGGTATGGCTTATCTAAATGAGATGTAAATTAGCCCCATTGTCACTCGCAGCGTCTTCAGAGGCTATTTCTGCTGTTTGAGCTTTTTTGAGTAACTACCTTCAAATGGCCACAACTTCTCCAAATATTATCAGATTTCCATGTGTTACACATCATTGGAAAGCTTGGAGACTACACTTTCAGAATCTGTGAATAACTCAAAATGCCCCAGAACCGACTTGTGTCCCTACTTTCCGTGATTGGTCACATTTATCAACTTGATTTGTGCTGTATTTCTATCTTTTACAGTAGTGTGTCATTAGAAACATTCCTTTGCCATTAATCATAGTAATCCAGTGAGATTTTATGTGCACCAGACAGAGATGACATGATGACGACATGAAGAAACAGAACAAACTGAGACAGACTCAATCCAGAACATCTCCAACATGCTTAGAATCAACAAATCAATATTACAATTCACAAATCATATAATTTAATCACATAATAATATAACATTATTTGCTTTCGCATTACTATAGTGAAATATTTCTATGATAATTAATGACATAATTTAGTTCCTTGTCTGTGTAGCAATCATCTCAAACTCCATTAATGACGTAGCAAGCCTCTGGCTATCACCACATCACATGCACAACCTTAACTACTTAATCTCCATTTAGTTCCCATGGAAACCTTTAGTAACTCGTAGCAGGATAGATGAAAACAAAGATCCTGTGCGCAGACGGAGAGAAAGAGAGGGAACTGTGGATGAGAGTCCACCTACTCACGGAGCTGGAACAGAACAGCTCTTAGTGCGGTCAGAGAGCACTGCCGCATCAACACTGCTGCTCTCACACTCCAGCTGCTATAAATACAGCTCACAACAGCAGCTAATTCACACGCTAACTTCATCGTCTTCACAGCAACTCACTGCGCATGATCCATCACTGCATGCTGTTGCATGCATCATCCAGGATCAACAAGTCCCATCCTGCACTGTTTTCTGCTGAATATACATTTCATTGGGATGTTTGGTATACTTATCATTAACTTTTAAATATTTGTGGAGGAGAAAATCTTCAATTTACCCAATTAGATGCAAACTAAAGCTTAACTCTGTCGATGAGGAACACATTTAAAGGAACAAATTGTTATTGTTCCATACAGTACCGGTCAAAGGTGATGTCTGGCTTAAAAGTGACTTTGAATAACTTGTTTCTGATGTTATGCTGATGTCGATTTCTAAGCATATTGCGCATGTGTGTTGGGAGAGTAAAGCCTTTCTGTGTGCTCTACATTTACTATGTTGTTAAATAAACATTGGGTTTATTTAACAAATAGTCAAATAAACCCAAATATCTTTTTTTATTTATTTTTTTCAAGCCAAGTAGTGTTTTCCTCTACCCACGAGTTCATTATTCTGATTATTTAATTGAACTTAATGGTTAGGGGTGGTGTTGATGTTGATTAAAATAAAATAAAAAAGAAGTTGCTCTCTGACATAATGGAAATATATATTTTTTTTCCTGCCAGTTTTTTTTTTTTTTTTTTTTTTTTTTTAGTTGTCAGCATTGATCATTTTCATAAAACTTTCATGACCCCCAGAATATTGTATACTGAACATGCAAAATGTAATATATACATATATAACAGAGCCTTTGCTTTAAAAAAAAAAAAAAACATCAGCATATGAATGTACAAGTTTCATTAAAAAGCTATTTAAAAAAAGCTGAGAAAACTGTTTTTGTAAAAGACGATGCCTGATTCAGATTCAGAACGATGATCAAAACAAAAATAAAGTCAATCGTGTCCATCAACACATCCAAATCTTCACTTCCTGCATCAGCATTCATTCTGTAACATTAGGCAGTTTTCATTGTATTCAGTATAAACAATTTTGAAAGTTAGTCAACTATGTTGTTTATTTAAATGTAGCTAACCACTTACCTTAAATGTAGTTGTAACCACTTACCTTAAAAAATATATACAAATAGTAAATTCAATTAATATTTTTGTTTTCAGTGAATATGGTTGTTTCTGCTTCTTCTTCACTGTGTTTTGATCTAGAGATTCAGTAGTCTATCACAAGATGCATGATAGCGCCCCCTACTGTATAACAGTGAAAAGACACAGTGTAAAAGACTCTACAGTATGTTCACAGTATGAGTTTTTGCCGAATAACGCTGAAGTGATTAACTGCAGTGTGTCCAGTCGTAAAATACTCTGCTTAGATTCAGTCCACTCTTCTAGACAGTAACTTTCCATTTTAGAGAAGGCAGCTGAGAAATGAGGTGGAGATGGGGAGCGTGTCCTCAGGTTAACATCGCGCTAAAGCACTTAAGAGTCCTCCAGATGAGAAACTACTGTAATACAGACTCTGAGAGCGCACACCTCACTTACAGCAGATCGACACAGAGGAAAATTAGGTCTCTTTGATATGCTGTTCTGTCTTATGTCATGTCTAATTTTCACAACTCATGTTTTATTCCACTGGAGATCTGTGGAAACATGTGTTTTCAGTGTTTTGTCAAGTGAATGTACTGCAACATATTAAATGAACTGTACTTCATCCCTCAAAGCCACAGTTTTGTTCCTGTCAAATTAAACATGCTGTTGACTCTGACTGAGCTCTGTTCTTTGGGAACCTGTGAGTAGTCATTTCTCAACCACAAACAGAACGCCAGGGGCACGTCGGGGCAAGACAGGGCAGATTTATTTCACTGAGGTACCAGAGGACCGGCATATAAGTATCGTGCTTTTTGAGTTGCAGTGCTGCATACTCCATTTTGATATTATTTATTTATTTATTTTTATATATAATTTTAGTGGTGGTTGATGGAATTTATTTTTATTTGGACTAATTTTCAATATGCAATCATTTCTTTCTTGAGGCTCTGTTTCAGTAAATCTGCAGAAGTTCTGTTTCAGTAACTCTGTAAATAGATGTGCTCTACGTCACAGACATCTTATCAGAGTCAAGTGTGCTCTCGAATGCAGAATGGCAGATACTTGTGCGAAAATACAGCATTTTTGAAGGAAATGGATTGCAAATATCACTGCTCGAAGATGTGTAAAAATAACAGCAAAAGCTTTAATGCTGATTAGACAATTAACTAACGCTGCAAAGGCCCTTTTCAATCACTGTCAGTCTCGGCTTCAGACATTTGCATGGTTCACTGCCACAGCCAGCCGTGTGTGTGTGGCGTGTGTTTGTGTGTGTGGTGGGGGGGGGGGGGAGCAAATAAAGCAGTATAGCTGCCATTTGCCATTTAACGTCGATTGTTAATCATGATGTTTACTCCATGTATAGTGGGGTCCAAAAGTTCAGATAAAGAAGGTGGATTTCTGCACACTGAAACTGAAGCTCACAGAGAGTCTTAAAAAGTATTTATAGAATGTGGCTGAAGTAAAGAGGTGTTTTAGACCGAGCTCAGTACCCAGTGAAGTGCAGAATGATTGCAGATCACGCTGAACAACTTGTGCTCCAGTGCGCTGAACAAATTGTTCCTGGAGCCTGACGAAAACCTACTGGACGGAACATTGCGCTTAGTTGTAAATGGAGCTTTAATTTCAGTGTGCAGACATTAATTTTCTTAGTATTGTTGTTATTTGTGTTCTACACCCGTGCCATTTTGGGTTTTAGATGTGCACACTTATTCGATATTTCGTTTTTGCCCCCCCCCCCAAAAAAAAGAAAACAGTCCAAAAAATGTGCATGAATTACATATAGCATTTAATATTTTATTTTATTTTATTTTATTTTATTTTATTTTATTTTATTTTTAAATGCTGAGTGAACCCTGAAAAGACACATAAACGTTGAAAGCTTTGGATGGGACTACAGGACGATTCAGTCTCACCATGCCTTTTACTGAGACACAATCCAATACTAGTTTAATCTTTCATAAGGTTTTTATAAAATAAAAAAGGTAAAGAGATGTGCAGAAAAAAAACATATAGATATATTCGCTCAATATTTCAACAGAATTTAATGGATTTCTCTCTCTCTTTCTCTCTTTCCCTTGCTCAGAGCAATGTTCATTTCCTCTCTGTCTACTCTCTGTCCATGTAAGAGTTCAGTAGCAGAGAATTGCAGAGAATTTCCAAGACATATTTGCAAAAGGACAATAAATAAATCACTGAGAGGTGTAACTATAAAAAGAAATATTATTTATTCTATCATAACATTTGTTTGATTCTTCATAAGCAAAAATCAATAAAAAATTGAATAAACTTTATTTTAAAGTGTCCTTGTTACAGTGTAATTATACAGTTAGGCACTGAGTAACATTAATTAACTAAATGTCTTACTATAAGGTTAAGTTATTATCATAAGGATTCTGAAGACCTGAATTACAGCGCACCAATAAAACAAATTACTTTTATGACCATTTTAATTAACTTTCTTTTTTTCTTTTTTTTTATGGTCACTTTTTAAGTGACAGCACACTAAGAACATAAATGTTGTGTCCAATGGCAAACAAAATAAACATTACATACAGTAAGTCATGGTTAAACAATTACAGAGATGTTTTTCAGAATGTTATTTTAAAGTAAAATCAGTTACACTTTATAATAATTGTATTCTATGAATCTTTAGTTAAAGCATTAGTAAATAGTCAATTCATCCTTTATGAAGCATTATCCCAATATGAATAGACAGCAGTGAGCAGTTTATAAATGCAGCTGTAAATGCTTTGCTAATAAATGCTTTATTAACATGTATTCCTAATGTAATTCATGATTAATTCAGGCAGTTATAAAACATTTAGTAGTTGTCAGTTAACTGTTTTTGTGAGCTCATCTAAAGTGAAAACTGTTTATACCTTGTAAAACTTTTATAAATATCATATAAAATTAAAAAGGAACTACAAAAAAAAAGAAAGTAACCATAAAAAAGCAACAATACGAATATATGTCAATAAAATAAGCAACACAAATAAGAAAAAACAACAAAATGAAGAAAATAAGCAAATCTTTTGGTGTAGTAAGGTGTGCTTGCCCTCAGTTTTATGGAGGAGTAAAAAAACAAACATCAGCTGTGTTTACATGGACACTACTAATCCGATCTTAATAGGACTAGAAGCAATCAGAATAAAAAAGTCACATGTAAACATATCAGTCTGATGAAATTTGCTAGATCCAACAAAAAATTTTATTCCTTTTGTAATCCGAGTGAGAGGACATGTAAACACTTGATCGGATTGAAAACCGAAATTGGAAAGTACTGCACAGTGACGCAGAAATAGCGTACTGACGTACATCCACCAGAGTCCTTGTTTAAGACTCTCATCAACAGACAACTGGTTTTGTTTTTGTTACAAACACGCCAGGTTCCACCTCCACACAATCACAGCGCACACCCTCACCTGAGTTCTAACCATCACCACCAGCGAGCACTTCCGGAAACCCCGTCATCTCTCCTTCACCCGCCGTGCACGCCAGTCCCATGGCCCGGCCAGCGCCCTACTCTGGTTCGGCAGAGGAATGCAGCGGTTTCCTTCTACAGTGTTCACTGGTCCTGGAGATGCAACCGCTCTCTTACCCCACGGATCAATCGAAAATAGCATTCATCATTTCCCAGTTACAAGGCAAGGCATTGCAGTGGGCAGACTCTCTCTGGACCCAAAATAACCCCGTGAACCAGTCATACTCTACTTTCATCGAACACTTCCGGGAAGTCTTCGGCAAGCCAGCCTGGGATTCATCGATCGGTGAGAGACTCTATAATTTGAAACAGGGAACTATGTCTGTCAATGATTATGCCAGTGGGTGGAACGAACAGGCCCTGCTCACTACCTATCGTCAAGGATTAGATCCCAGAGTGCGGTTGCATCTCGCTGCATATGAGGACACCATCGGCCTTGAGCGATTCATCCAGCTGTCCATCCACTTCGCCACCCGTATGCAGTCGTGCTTGGAAGAGCACCAGGGCCAGGCTCATTCCTCCACACCGCTCTGCCGACCAGAGAACGTCAGCTCCCCAGAACCAGCCAGCGAGCCCATGATCGTGGACTCCTACCATCTCACTCCGGCGGAGCGTCATAGACGGCTGGCCCAGAATCTCTGCCTATACTTTGCAGCTTCGGGGCACACCATAGCTGGGTGCCCCATTCGTCCTCCTCGTCCACTGGTGAGTGCCATCCTTCCCTCACGATATCAGATGAAACCACTCACCACTGTTTTAACCCTTACTGCGGCTGATGTCTCTCTCAGCCGGCAACTTCATCTCCGGCGCCCTCTGCCGTCAGCTCAAACTCCCAACCAGTCCACACCATCACCGGCAGGCCGCTGAGTAAGAAATATGTACGTCACTGCGTGGGCCCTATCTCTCTTCAAACTGGACTCCTGCACCACGAGGATATCCGCTGGTTCTGGAGGATTCCACCGCTGACGTCATCTTAGGGCGCCCATGGTTGGAGCAGCACAACCCCGTCATCTCCTGGAGGACCGGAGAAATCCTGAAGTGGGGCGAAGCTTGCTTTCAATCATGCATCTCCGGCTGTCCAGTTCCAGTAGAACATCCTCCTGAGCCACTACCAGTCTACTCCACATCCATCGAGAGCCCTGTCGAGAATCAATCCATCTCCATTCCCAAGTGCTACGCCCCCTTCAGTGATGTTTTCTGCCCGAAGCGGGCCTCCAAGCTGCCTCCACATCAGCCATGGGACTGTGCCATAGATCTGCTGCCGGGTGAACCAGTGCCAAAGGGACGGATCTATCCCTTATCCGTCCCCGAGGAGAAGGCCATGGAGGAATACATCAGGGAGGCGCTGGCCCAAGGGTACATTCGTCCATCAACCTCCCTTGCTGCCTCCAGCTTCTTCTTTGTGGCCAAGAAGGATGGAGGGTTACGGCCATGTATTGACTACCGAGCTCTCAATAAGATCACAAAGAAATTTGTTATCCTCTTCCCCTCGTCCCAGCGGCCCTAGAACATCTCCGTGGTGCCACTGTGTTCACCAAGTTGGACCTCCGCAGCGCGTATAACCTCATCCGGATACGTGAGGGGGACGAGTGGAAGACTGCCTTCATCACCCCTACTGGCCATTATGAATATTGCTTTATTTTCTCGGACTTCATTCATGAGGTGCTCCGGGAGTTCCTCCATCAGTTCGTCCTAGTCTACATCGATGACATCTTGATCTACTCCCGGAGCCAGGCCGAACACCAGCGCCACGTTGCGGAGGTCTTGCAACGCCTGAGGGACTACCAACTCTACTTCAAAGCGGAGAAGTGTACATTCCATCAACCTTCAGTGCAGTTCCTTGGGTACACCATCGACCGCAGTGGCATCCGGATGGACGAGGGGAAGGTCAGTGCCATCAGGGACTGGCCCACTCCTAACACCATAAAGGAGCTGCAGCGATTCCTTGGCTTCGCCAACTTCTACAGACGAGTCATTAAAAACTTTAGTACCATCACCAGCCCACTCACCAACCTTCTCCGTCAAAAGCCCAAGTCCCTGTCATGGACTCCTGCTGCCTCTGAAGCCTTCCAAACCCTTAAACAGGCTTTCACGTCCACCCCACTCCTTGTGCACCCGGATCCAGAATTACCATTCGTCGTGGAAGTGGATGCCTCTACCACCGGAGTGGGAGCGGTCCTTTCGCAGCAGCAGGGGACACCCAGCAGCCTCCACCCATGCGCCTTCTTCTCCCAGAAACTCAACCAGGCAGAGGTCAACTATGACATCGGCAATAGGGAGCTACTAGTCATCAAGCTCGCCCTGGAGGAGTGGAGACACTGGCTGGAGGGAGCAAAACACCCCTTTCAAGTACTCACAGACCATAAAAATCTGGAATACCTCAGAGCAGCCAAGAGACTCAACCCAAGACAAGCCCGCTGGGCGCTATTCTTCACCCGATTCCAGTTTACCATCACCTACCACCCCGGGGCTAAGAATGTCAAGGCTGATGCTCTGTCCAGATGTTATGCACCCGAAGAAAGATCAGAAGACCCCGAATTCGTCCTTCCTGACAAGGTTATAATCGCTCCTATCTCCTGGTCTGCAGAAACTCTCCCTCCAGCCGTCACAAAGTCAGGACACAAAGAAGGACCAATTCTGCATTTCAAACAGAAAACTCACAATTAGCTGAAATAGAAAAAAAAATGTATTCAACAGATGATCACAAAAAAATAAACTAAATATATATAAAATATTCTGTACAGTTGTACAGTTTTGTGTTTTTGAATCTTGAAATATTTATGTTCTTTATCAGTCTGTTGTTTGTTTCCTTTTCTGTTTAGAAGAAACGTAAATAACTACCTGAATTAATAGTGAATTACAGGAACAATATGTGCTAATAAAGAATAAAACAGTAACAATTACTATACATCTAAATAATACGTTTAAATATACATTTAAATAGTTTATTAATGATTTAGTTATTCTTTCTAAATGATCTTATGAACTACTGACAACTCCTAAATAACTGGTTTGTTAATTAAATAATACCAGTTTTAGAAATTATAAATTGATTATTAATAAATGATGAAAACATTATAGATGTTTTTTTTTTTTTTTTTTTTTAAATCAGGAACAAAGTATTTATAAACTACTTCCTACTGTCTATTAGTTTGGGGATAATGCTGAATAAATGAATTGACTGATTGTGCCATTTACTAATGTTTAATGATTCATAGCATGCAGTTATTATAAAGTGATACCATATATTCTTTTTTTTAACATTAAGTATTTCTTAGAAACAAGTTACAAAGAACAGAAATGTCATCATTTCAAATTAAGCTTCATTAAAATAACAGCTACTGAAAAAATGCTAATGATTTTTAATAAAAATGAATGTCTTAAGTTTTTCGTTTTCATTTTAAATACCTCAGCATTGTATGTTTTATTCTCTGTGCAAATATGAGTAAATATATGAGTGGTAGAAACACACTGGATGTGAAATACAGAAAATAACTCGTGAGAAAAAAAAAAATTCTGTGTTTTCTGCTTTTAATCTTTTAATCTGAAAATACCTTCTTGTGAGTAAAACCCATGTCACTGTGCGCTCTGGGGGTAAAAACAGAGGTGCTGATAAAGTTCATGTGTTCCAGCGGGCAATGCTCAGCTCGGAGCACACAAGCTGGCCCTTCATTTCACTGAGTACACCAATTAGAGTAATGTCATTAAGCAAATTACAACACTAAAACAGACACTGGGTACGTGAGCTCCATGCATCTCAGGTATATGTGGAGCTCCTACCAGAGGCAGCATGAACATGATCGATAGGTTTGCATGAAGAAGATGAAGCACGAGCGTTAATAACGTTCAGTCGCCATCTAAACTAGACATCTGCTCATAAATACTCAAGATTTCTGGAGCGCCTCCATCTTGGAGATGGAAAATCAGATGTGTGTGGCGTGCGGTGAGGCTGACTCCAGGACTGGTGTGATTGATTGCACCAACCTTTTCCAGCGCTGCCATTTTGTGTTTGTATTGGGAGGCACAAAAGTCCCTGGACCGTTGGGGAAAGTGTTGCATGACATTGCATAAAGCATGCATAATGACATATGGGAGCTCACAATTCTATTTATTTGCTGCTTTGCATGCTGTTTGTTTGTCTTATTGCATCATTTCCACAGCACAGTCTGTTCCCTATCTGTCGGTCACTACGAGTTATGTCGACCGACAAATGGGGTCTCACTTGGGAGGCCAATCATCTCTGATTTTAAGAGAAAACGCCAATGAAATTGGCAAGTGGATTAACACACCTGAGCCACTCCCCGTGCCAGCGGGTATAAATAGGGCGACAGGTGCATCCACTCATTAGATTTTTGCTTCGGAGCCGAGTGGTTGTATGAAAGCCGTTATACTCCACAAAGCCATTCATCTGCTGTGTCGGGAAGCTGTTCTGGTTGGCGGTACGGCGCAAACAGCGGTGTCCCTTTCAGCGATTCCCCTGGGCGCTTCAACTAAGAGAGCAGATTTCCTAAAAGAGCAAATCGCGGACGATTCGCGTCTTTTTCAAGACGCCGTTTCGTCCGCGTCCTTCTGGATGCGGTCGTTTCCTGTTCTCTGACAACGGCCACGTTCGCTCTCTTCCGTGTCTGGGCATTCAGCACGCTGAAGGCGCGTTCGTGGATGGTTCATGCACGCACTGCGTGTGTGACCATGGCAACGCTGTGATCGCGTCTCCCCTTTCTTAAAGGGAAGGGAGCAGACCCCTCTGTCACTACCCGTTCTGGTTTCTCTGTCTCGAGCAGAGGACCGCCGGCTAGTGCTCTGGGAGATTTGAAGGTGACCGTGAGAGCTTCTCCGCCGGGCCACGCCCCACGGACCTCTTACCCCTTCCGCAGTGTTTGTCCTGTGCAGCTGCTGGGTGATTTTGCTGGGCTGTCTTATGGCAGTCCCAGCGGGTCATTCAGTTTGCCGCCGGAGATCAGATGTCGATTGCAGCATCGGGGGATGGGTTATCGACCTCTGTGGATGAAGATTCGGCGGGGCTGCCCCCCTCGGGTGTTGTCGCCACTGCCGAATTGGACCCAGAGTCGACAGCCGTGCTTGCCCGGGCAGCTGTGAGCATCAGGATGGAGGTGAATGCACCGCCAGCCCTGAGTGCTCATGGCTGTTTGATTGGTTCTCGGTGTGGAGCGCGACTCACAACCGCGTTTTACTCTGGTTCCTTTCTTCCCGGATGTGCATGGGGAAGTGATGTAGTCGTGGATGGCCCCTTTTACGGCCGGAAGCAGCTCATTTCGTTCCTCCGTCCTCACTACCCTCGATGGCGAGGCAGCTAGGGGTGTGTTGACATTCCCCAGCAGGAGAGTGCGATTGCGGTGCACTTGTGTCCGCAAAACGCCGCCACTGGGAGGGATAGTCCGCGCCCCTCACCCAAGGCCTGTAAGCTCTCGGCCGCGCTCGCTACCAAGGCTTACAGTGCTGCGGGCCAAGCTGTCTCTGCTTTGCATACCATGGCTATCCTGCAAACCCAACAAGCCAAGGCTTTAACAAATGCACGAGGGTAGGTCCAACCCGAGGTTGATGCAGGAGCTGCGCATGGCGACTGACCTCCCCCTTCTGGGTGACGGAAGTCACAACGCAGTCCCTCGGGTAAGCGATGTCCACTCTGGTGGTCCAGTAGTGCCGTTTCAGGTTCAGCCTGGTCTGTATGAGAGACATTGACAAAGTGCATTTTCTCGATGCTCCCATGTCCCAGGCTGTCCTGTGTGGCGACGCTGTCAGGGGCTGTGCCCAGTAGTTCCTGACAGAACAACGGCAGACTGAGGCCATACAGCACATCTTGCCACGACGTGATCCTCTGGTTGCCACCATTCCGTCGCAGGCAGTGCCTCAGCCTGCTCGTCGCCGAGGGCGCCCCCCTGCGTCCTCCACACCAGCTCCGCCCCGTGCTGAGAGTTCTTCGAGGCCGGCGCGTCGAGCCCCGCGCAGGAGAGCGGCGCCCCCCGTGTCACTCCCGGCTGCAAAGTCCTCGAGGAAGTCGACTAAGCGGCCCTGACACGGGCAACTCGGAGATGCGGAGAACTGCTCTTCAGGAGATGGCGGGGAGGGAGTGGCGCTCTCTCCGCCATCTCCTGAAGAGCAGTTCTCCGCATCTCCGAGTTGCCCGTGTCAGGGCCGCTTAGTCGACTTCCTCGAGGACTTTGCAGCCGGGAGTGACACGGGGGGCACCGCTCTCCTGCGCGGGGCTCGACGCGCCGGCCTCGAAGAACTCTCAGCACGGGGCGGAGCTGGTGTGGAGGATGCAGGGGGGCGCCCTCGGCGACGAGCAGGCTGAGGCACTGCCTGCGACGGAATGGTGGCAACCAGAGGATCACGTCGTGGCAAGATGTGCTGTATGGCCTCAGTCTGCCGTTGTTCTGTCAGGAACTACTGGGCACAGCCCCTGACAGCGTCGGAGGAGGAGGGCCGGGTGGAGAATCTTCTGGTTCTGTTCCGCCGCTGGTCGAACGGCCAGTGGCACCCACATTTTCATTGGAAGAGCAATTTCTCCTTCCTCCGAGTTGCAAGGCTTGTGGGCTGACAATGAGCGACGCACAGCTTCCTCATTCTCACCCACGACGCCCCCTTTCGCCAGCGGCCAAGAGGTCGCGGTTCGGAGACGCAACGCCTCTCCACGCGTCTCTGGCCAGTTCCTCCGGGAACACGGGGAGTGTGGTTGCGATGACCCAGGACGCAGTGCCTTCTGGGCCTTCCGGCACGACTCCCCATCGCTGCACCACTGCGGGTATGTCGACTGTCCCTTTGGTGCCACTTGTACGGTATCTGGGAGCGTGGCTTGCGCTGCCCAACCCGTCACGCTGGCTCATCCGGACGGTTCGACTCGGCTATGCGATTCAGTTCGCCCGGCGACCCCCCCCAAGTTTAATGGCATACTCGAGACTTCGGTGGCAGTCCAGGACGCCCCTGTCTTGCGCGAGGAGATTGCTGTCCTCCTGGCGAGGGATGCAATCGAGCCGGTCCCTCCAGCCGAGATGAGGACGGGGCTTTACTGCCCTTACTTCATCGTGCCCAAGAAAAGCAGTGGCCTTCGACCTATCCTGGTTCTGCGAGTCTTGAATCGGGCCCTACACAAGCTCCCGTTCAGGATGTTGACGCAGAAACGCGTTATCAAATGCGTCCAGCCCCAGGACTGGTTTGCAGCGATCGACCTGAAAGACGCGTACTTTCATGTCTCTATCCTCCCTCGTCACAGACCGTTCCTGCGCTTTGCTTCCGAGGGTCAGGCATGGCAGTACAAGGTCCTCCCCTTCGGGCTCTCCCTGTCCCCCCGTGTCTTCATGAAGGTCGCGGAGGGCGCCCTTGCCCCACTTTGGGAAGTGGGCATCAGGATCCTCAACTATCTCGACGACTGGCTCATTATGGCCCGGTCCCGAGAAGAGCTGTGCGATCACAGGGACTTCGTGCTTCGGCACCTCAGTCAGTTGGGGCTTCAGGTCAACCGGCAGAAGAGCAAGCTCTCCCCTGTGCAGAGAATCTCTTATCTCGGTATGGAGTTAGACTCGGTGAGTATGATGGCACGTCTCACCAGCGAGCGTGCCCACTCAGTGCTGAACTGCCTGAGTTCCTTCAGAGGCAGGACAGTGGTACCGCTGAAACACTTTCAGAGGCTCCTGGGGCATATGGCATCCGCAGCCGCAGTCACGCCGCTCGGGTTGCTTCATATGAGACCACTTCAGCACTAGTTACACTCCCGAGTCCCGAGATGGGCATGGCGCCGCGGTACACATCGTGTCACCATCACACTGATGTGTCGCCGCCTATTCAGTCCTTGGTCGGACCTTGCTTTTCTACGGGCCGGCGTGCCCTTAGAACAAGTGTCCCGGCACGTTGTTGTCACAACAGATGCCTCCAACTCGGGCTGGGGCGCGACATGCAACGGGCAGGCAGCTTCAGGGTCCTGGACAGGACCTCGACTGCTGTGGCACATCAACTGCCTGGAGTTGCTGGCAGTGCATCTAGCTTTGCGACGGTTTCGTCCGCTAGTGCTGGACAAGCACGTGTTGGTCCGCACGGACAACACTGCGGCTGTTTCGTACATCAACCGACAGGGCGGTTTACGATCACGTCGCATGTCTCAACTCGCCCGTCATCTCCTCCTCTGGAGTCAGATGTGGCTCAAGTCGCTGCGTGCTGTCCACATCCCGGGGGAGCTCAATCGTGCAGCCAGCGTGCTCTCACGACAGCTCACTTTCCCCGGGGAATGGCGACTCCATCCCCAGACGGTCCAGCTGATCTGGAGTCGATTCGGGGAAGCCCAGGTAGACCTGTTTGCTTCCCACGAGTCCTCCCACTGCCAGCTGTACTATTCCCTGTCCCAGGCTCCCCTGGGCACAGATTCACTGGCACACAGCTGGCCTCTGGCTTTACGCAAGTATGCGTTCCCCCAGTGAGCCTGCTCGCACAGACACTGTGCAAGGTCAGGGAGGACGAGGAACAGGTCCTGTTGGTTGCGCCTTACTGGCCCACCCGGACCTGGTTTTCGGAACTCATGCTCCTCGTGACAGCCCCTCCCTGGCGCATCCCCCTGAGGAGAGACCTTCTCTCTCAGGGGCCTGGCACCATTTGGCACCCGCGCCCAGATCTCTGGAACCTCCATGTGTGGCTTCTAGACGGGACGCGGCAGACCTAAGTGATCTGCCCCCAGCGGTGGTAGACACTATCACTCAGGCTAGAGCCCCTTCTACGAGGCAGGCCTATGCTCTGAAGTGGAGTCTGTTCACGAATTGGGGTTCTTCTCACCGGGAAGACCCCCGGAGATGCCCGGTCAGAGTCGTGCTTTCTTTCCTGCAAGGTAGGCTGGAGCGTGGGCTGTCACCCTCCACCCTGAAGGTGTATGTGGCTGCCATTGCAGCACATCACGATGCAGTGGACGGCCGGTCCCTGGGGAGGCATGACCTGATCGTTAGGTTCCTGAGGGGTGCCAGAAGGTTACGTCCTCCTAGGACACCCCTGATTCCCTCCTGGGACCTCTCTATTGCCCTGGCGGGACTTCAGAGGGGTCCCTTTGAGCCGCTGGATTCGGTTGAGCTGAAGTTCCTGTCTCAAGACAGCGCTCCTGATCGCGCTCACTTCCATCAAGAGGGTCGGGGACCTCCAAGCATTTTCGGTAAGTGAAGAGTGCCTTGTGTTCGGGCCGGCCTACTCTCACGTTGTCCTGAGACCCCGGCCTGGATACGTGCCCAAGGTTCCCACCACTCCCTTCCGAGACCAGGTGGTGAACCTGCAAGCGCTGCCCCTGGAGGAGGCAGATCCAGCCTTGTCGTTGCTGTGTCCCGTAAGAGCGCTTCGCATATACGTGGACCGCACCCAGAGCTTCAGAAGCTCTGAGCAGCTCCTGGTCTGCTTTGGAGGTCAGCAGAAGGGGAAGGCTGTCTCTAAGCAGAGGTTGGCCCACTGGATAGTGGACGCCATCGCCTTGGCTTACCATTCCCAAGGCGAGCCGTGCCCCCTGGGGGTGAGGGCCCACTCCACAAGGAGTGTGGCCTCCTCCTATGCGTTGGCGCACGGCGCCTCTCTGGCAGACATTTGTCGAGCTGCGGGCTGGGCGACACCTAACACCTTTGCGAGGTTTTACAACCTCCGTGTAGAGCCAGTTTCCTCCCGTGTGTTGGGTAACAGGTAATTGGCGGGAAGGGCTGGCTGGGTGTCTCGCTTGCTGCGCCATTCCCCCTAACACGGGGATGTGAGCGCCTTCTTCTCCCAGTAGAGTTCCCCGGTTGGCGTACCCTGGTCGAGCATCCTCCAGCACCCTCGGCGTCAGACTTGGCGGAGCAGTCTGTCGCCAGGCCCAGTACTGGCGTTAGCATGCCCGGAGCCGGTCAGCCCCTGTACTGGGCTAGGTGTCCATATGGCTGGGTTCCCTACGGGTAATCCCATATGTGTATTCTTCCACGGTAAGGTTTCCCTCTTGGCAAACCCGTGTCTTCCCTTGACAGATCTCTCTGTCAGTCTCTTCTGGCAGCCGTTCCATCCCTACTCCAAGGTAGGACCTGCCTCAGAGACCCCTTCCATATGTAGTACTGCCCCCTGGGTCAGTCCATATCGGTATATCCACATGTCACCTCCCTACGGGTAGGATGTGGTCTCCGTAGCGACCTTTCCTAAAGGCTCGCTTCCCCATTGTCTTGCCAGCTGAAGGAACAAATAGGGAAGATTTGAAGCAATCTTTCACTGAAGGTTGAAATCCCTTCCATTTACTTTATGTGGGCGGAACAGCAGCATGGCCTTCTCCAGCAGCGATGTACTCACCCTTTGGCCCCTTCGGTACCAAGGTCAGTGAATTTGCGCTGGGGCTTTGGGAAGGTTACGACCTTAAGCGTAGCTTTTGTGGCACGCCAAGGCTTGTCAACAATTGCAGCGCCTCAGGGTTGTGACGAGGTTCAGGTTATGGCGTTTTCCATAGGACCCCATTTGTCGGTCGACATAACTCGTAGTGACCGACAGATAGGGAACGTCTCGGTTACGTACGTAACCCTCGTTCCCTGATGGAGGGAACGGAGACGTTATGTCCCCATGCCACAACCTTGAACCATTCGCTGTTGCCGGGACACGTTCTCGGCTCCTCAGCGTAAAACCTAATGAGTGGATGCACCTGTCGCCCTATTTATACCCGCTGGCACGGGGAGTGGCTCAGGTGTGTTAATCCACTTGCCAATTTCATTGGCGTTTTCTCTTAAAATCAGAGATGATTGGCCTCCCAAGTGAGACCCCATTTGTCGGTCGACATAACGTCTCCGTTCCCTCCATCAGGGAACGAGGGTTACGTACGTAACCGAGACGTTTGCTGACTAGTTCTGTCGCTTGCACAATCATGATATCCCAGTCCAAGTGACTTTTGTGAAACACAAGAAAAATAAGCATTAAAGATGGTTTCCATACAATTTAATGAAGGGTCATCACAAGTAGTAGCACAAATTATGCATAAAGACCATTAAAATGTCAGGAAATACTCCCCAGAGTGCCAAGTGCATGTTCTTCTGATAGCTGTTCGTGAAAGTGACTGCATTATTGCGTTAATGAGTTTAAATCCTTCTTTGTGAACAAATCATCCAGACTGGCTTTGTGAATTGGATAAGCAGGTGTATTGAAAGGGTTAAGTATTGGATATTGATACTTCCCTCACAGACTCTGATGAATGTATTGAAAGGGTTAATGATGAATGACATCAGTGCAGGGAAGTAACTGTGTGGGATTACATCATCCGATTCCAAACATTACTTGAATCATGTTACATATTGAAATGCTATGTTTTTATTGAATACATGTTGTTCACACAATACCAATAAGTTATTCAAAATAAATTGCTTATTCATAGTACTTCCTTTTCGTCTTTTAAATTGTGTACCACAAAGCTGCTTATGATAGTGCACAAACTGACTTGTTTTAAGGCCCCATTCACTGTAGTTGTGTGGACAAGAAGAGGATTATTCTTGTGTGTGTTGTAGATGAAGAAAAGTGGTTCAGGTACAACACGATGGTGAATAAATGGGGATTTCAGGTGAACTCTGGCTTTAAGAGCCACATGTGTGAATCTGGCTGCCATCTGTCAGTGACATCTGTCAGTGTTTACAGCGTGTATTGGGCCAGTGCTCTGGGAAGTGTTCAGATGAACAGACACTCTTTACTACATGAAAAGTGTGGAAATATGCTCATATGTTCAGTTGAAATGAGTCCTATATGGTCTTGTTACCTTCAAATAAAGTCTGTTTTATTTGTAAAATCAAGACATAAAATACTTACCAGGAACAAATGTGTGTAACATTTGTGAGCACATGAAACTCACCAGACAGCCAGTAACTTTTTTCATGAATTCTGACCATGCCTGAGAACACGATATATCTGTGCACAATTATCAATTCATAAGCTACGTTGTAAGTACATACATATGTGATCTGTGTTTCTGCAAATGCTGTGAATTTGAGTCACTGATCATGTGCATCTGAAATGCACAAAACATCTAAGAAATCTGTTGTCAACCAAAAGAGGCATTTCAAAACAGAAGATTGTCGTTGGTTTTCCATCAAGGCAATGGAAAATAACACCAACAAGAAATTAATATTGTAATTGTACTGTTGTTATATAAAAATATTGTTTAACTTTCTTTTTTTAAATAAAATAAAATAAAATCACTTTTATTCAGGAAGGATGTGTTAAATTGATAAAAAGTGATAGTAAAGAAAATATATTATTAGAATATATATTATTAGGATTTTTTTTTTTTTTTTTATAAATGCAGTTCTTTTTACCCTTTTATTGATCAAATATATTAGACAGCAGAACTGTTTCCAACACTCATAATGAATCAGAATATTAGAATGATTTCTAAATGATCATGTGATAGACTGATGTTACATGTGACACTGAAGACTGGAGGAATGATGCTGAAAATTCAGCTTTGCATCACAGGAATACATTATTTTTTTTAAAGTATATTCAAATAGAAAACTTTTATTTTAAGTTGTAATAATATTTATAACTGTTTCAAAGCAGCTTTACTAAAAGTTAAAATGTTAATGTGTATATTATCTCTATATTTTCATGCCTTATAGTCACATTTCACAAATTAGAACTGAGGATAATATAGTTTACACATGATATTTTTTTCAATTGATGTATTGTCCATATGATTTGTGTGCTTTTTAGATATTCATAAAGTGTGTGTTTAAAAGCAACATTCACTGATAAAACGAGTATATTGGACTATTTGGATTTTTAATGGCTTGAGACCTTTAGAGTATTAGAATCTTTGTTTAATTTGAGAGGAGAAACGTCTTGGAAAATAAGATTAAAAAATCCATGCCAGCCGGCCCCTCAGAGAACGATCAATATTTCATGTCTTTAGCATGAAAGATTGTTAGCTACATTGCAGCTTTAAATTACAACTTAGAAGCATGACTCACAGTATGTGTGAGAGCTGACATTAGCTGGGAAATGAGAGCACCTTTTTGTGTCTTTACAACCCCTCATAGAAAAGCTTTTAAAGCTGGAAAGAATCAGACACATCCGGATTGGGATCACCAAAGGTCAGTGTAAAGTGTTTTGAAATGTCAGTGAATTACATCATGAAGTAAGAGTGAGTGATAATGACAATCTGAAGAAGTTCAAACTTTTGCTCATTGCCCTGCTTATAAACATGCCGTGTCCATGTCCAGTCTTTGATTATTTCTAAAGAACATTTTTGTTTACTTTCTAACTCTCAGAGTTTTTAAGGAAAACGTTGATTACATAAATGTGTGTTTTCTCTTGCTGCGTTGCATGCTGGTTTTAATCACCCTCTTTAATTGTGATAAATAATTTCTCAGTTGTATAATTTATTTTGCAAAAAAAAAAAAAAAAATTATATATATAAATATTTATTATTATCATTAATTATTTATTTATTTAAGGAAAAAATAAATATTTTAAATAAATATTGTATGTGTAATAAAGATAGACAAGCAATGAGGCTACACAGAGTAGGACACATTACTTCAGAGTGATCATATTTTCCACTTGTTGAGATTTCAGGGAGAACTGGAGTGTAGATTGCTTGCTATTAGAACATCACTTCACTCCAAACATACACAGCTGATTATAGTCAAAAATAACTCAGAATGTGACCTACATGCCCACCTAGAAAACTGAATCAAAACCCCAGGCTGACACACACACACACACACACACACACACACACAGTACAGTAGAAGCAGGAGGGCTGCTTCATCCATCAGAAGCAACTACTGATAACATATTTATCTGAGCACTGCACATGTTTCACAGTGATTTACAGAAGGAAACCATAGCACTGATATGATTAGCATTCTGGCAACACTAGTGTGCACATGCAAGTCAATCAGAGAGCGCCCACAACTTCACGAGTGTCATTCCCATTCATTTTCCCTTGGATTAAAACAAATGAATAAATAGAAATCAATAAAGTGTCTGAAAATAAATAAACAAACAAACAATGTTACAAAGCTAATCACAATGTCATTTATCAACAGTTTTTGCCACTGATTTCAGATCCTTTATGTAATCTTTGGAAACTCACACAGTCTGTCCAGTGTTCACTACACTTGATTCTGCATCCATGTCTTTAAATAAACCTTGAACTTCAAGAATAAGTGTTAAACTCACTCAGTGTTAAAATCCCAAGAACATGCATTTAGATCAAACACACACACACACACACACACACAGGTTTGTCTCTGTGAAACTTTCCATAGACTTCTATTACTTTTACACTGACCAAACAAGATTTTCTATCTCCTAAACCTATCCCTTACAGAAAACCTGTTTGCATTGTTACACTTTCAGTTAAACATAATTTACTATTTTTAATCACATTTTTTCCCTATGTCAAAAATGTCAGGTTTTACTATCCTTGTGGGGACACACACATGTTGGGTTTCAGTATGGATGAAATACAATCAAATCACAATTTTACCTCTTTTTGCATTGTCTGTGTTAGTGTAATTGTACATCATAGTACAGAGAAATATGGATTCACTACGTGTATACGATTAAGATTGGGATTCGGTTTAGGGTTATCGCATTTATGCAAACTATGCTTAATTTGTGGTTACTACAGTAATTAACATGTGTTACAAATAAACTGTCTCAAGTAACGTGTTACTCATTAGTCTTGTGGATTTGGCTAGATACTCTCATTAGCAGGGCCTGAATACATACAGAAATGTCAGATCTGAAAATATGGTCAGGGGAGGTGTTATTTAGGACCATAGAAACAGTGCCTGAAAAAGAAAGATCACATATAATTTATATTCACAGTAATTTGGATGGACCTTGCCATCCTGAACGTTCATGATCTAAATATGGAATTTCATTGATTCATTTCCATTAAGAACAATGCAACAGTTACTCATCATTTGAGCAGCTGTATCGATTTCAGTCTTAGGTTTATGTGTATCATTCCCAAGCAACTGTAAATAAATAAATAAATAAAAGAAAATATTTTGTGAAAAAAAAATTGATTTTGATCACAACAAATTGCACATCAAAGTTCTGATATTAATGCTAGAGTGACTGTAAAATAATAATAAAAATAATTTTTGTGATGAAGCCCTGTCAGTGATGTAATTGAATGAAAAAGTGCATTACTCTGACATGAGTTTATTGCACAGCAGTCACACACGTGCAGACTGACTGGATCCTGTCATTCGCTGTACTTCATGGGAGCGGCTGCTCTGCTCAGCTCTAATGCTGCAGCTCTCATTTCCATGGTAACAGAGACTTCTCTGATTGGTCAATCTCTCTCCAGCATTCACTGTGATAGGTTTATACATTTTAGTAAAAAAAAAAAAAAAATGAATGGGACTTTTACTTCCAGAGCTGCTGCACTCCATATGAAGGAATCTGAGGAGCAAACGAAGTCCATAGAAACTGCATGTTCATGTGTTCCAGCCAATCAGATCTCAAGAACAGAAATTGTATTTAATTGTATTTAAATGACTAAATGTTTACCTCATCCCATTGATAATTCTTCAGGGATCCCTACACTGCCTCATCTGCACAGCACTTGACTAAAGCATGTGAAACTACAGGAATAAAAGCGTCAGAAGTCGGATTAAACTGCAGGTTCTGCTCAGATGAAAAGTAATGATGGAAGTGGTTTCAGGACGCGGTTTAAGCTTGTGAGACGAGGGAGCAGTGAATAATGAGGAGGGGGACTGAGATGAGGTCATTAAGATGAAATAACTAACTCTCACAACACCACCATCTTACATCACTAATTATTTACAGAGTAATTAACCACTAATTAACATAGTACTAATTAAGTGTTAAGTGGAAGTCAGTGGATTCAGAGTCCAGAAAGTGCTTAAAAATGCTCCGAAATCTTTTACTAATATTTAAACTTTGCATGTTGATCATACTTGAATTGTCTGACCAGACGAAACTACTGGTTTCGTCTGGTCAGAGGAGAACTGACCCCCCAACTGAGCCTGGTTTCTCCCAAGGTTTTTTTCTCCATTCTGTCACCGATGGAGTTTCGGTTCCTTGCCGCTGTCGCCTCTGGCTTGCTTAGTTGGGGTCACTTCATCTACAGCGATATCATTGACTTGATTGCAAATTAAAACAGACACTATTTCAACTGAACAGAGATGACATAACTGAATTCAATGATGAACTGCCTTTAACTATCATTTTGCATTATTGACACACTGTTTTCCTAATGAATGTTGTTCAGTGCTTTGGCGCAATGTATTTTGTTTAAAGCACTATATAAATAAAGGTGATTGATTTACTTAAAATTAGTCATGTTGATATTTAAAGGGATAGTTAACCCAAAAATAAGAATCCTGTCATTATTTACTGGGGACAATAAAAAGAAAGACTCCTTCAAATGAATGCTTTCGTATTCTCTTCATCCGAATGCATTGGGGAACACATATTTGAAAAGCTCCCCATGTGATCTGCTTTAGAAGTGTTTGTACTGGGCGTGCTTTGCCTAATAAAAACCTAGTGAATGTTATTACATGTGTGTGGTGTGATGACTAATGAGCATGCTGTTGCCCTAGCTCAGTGTCTTCAAAATGAGAGCCTCTTCATTAAAGTGAACATCATAAACTAGCTTCTTACGGACAATGTAAAGTCATCTTAAGTGACTTATCTTATCTGAACCTGAGGTGCCTTGGCACTACATGACATTAAAACACTATGGTATTTTTCAATTTATATATATCCAACTGGTCAAGGGTTTGATAATAATTATAATAATTAATAAATTAAGTGGTTTTGAAAGAAGTCTCTTTTGCTCACTAGGGCTGTATTTATTTGATTAAAACTTTAAAATATATCATTTATATTTTAATGCAATTTAATGAATGAACATTAACCTGTAATGAAAAGACCTAATACCTAATGCATTAACTAATGTTAAAATCCTTTAGGAAGGTTATTTCTGCAACACCAAGGATGAGGTCAGTTTGCAGCATTTAAGGATGAAAACTTAAAATTTAGCCCAAACATTTAACCTGTGATAGAAATGAACTCTTGCCCCCTTAAATTAATTTCCAGGCACACATTTTTCTATTCTTATGTATATATATATTCAGAACACCAGTATCACCAAAATAAACCTTTTCACTGCAGATGTGGCATTAGATGCATTTCCGCAGATTGCTTAATGCAACTCACGGGTGACATGCATGCATTTACCTTGCAATTACATTAATAATTGACAGATTCTGACCTAAAACCAGACATATGGCCATCCAAGAAGTTTTAAATCAAAGCTTCCATATTCTGAAGGTTTAGAGGATACCACATACTTGTACAATGCCTCATTTACAGTTACTTAATTGTAGTTTCCTGAGCTTTCAGTAAGTTTACAATGAGAAAAACATGGCTGATACTCACACCTCTAAATTCTTAGCAATGTTGAAACAATGTTACAATTTACACTGTACCACAATACAATTTACCAGAAAATCTCAGAAAAGCTATTCAGAGACAGATTATGTAGTTGAAACACTCCAAGAAATGCACAAGAAGGAGATCATTTCTTCTGTGGTCAAGATACAAATAATTGCGAGTGATTTTGATCGGTGAAACGGCTCTTGTGTTAAGCCTGGGGGTTCACTAGGGGCAGAGATTAATTGGCTATCAGCTGTGAATGTAATTACATGTCACATATATTAAACATGCCTGCTTTTTGAGATGAATTGCAGGTCGATAGGTTGAAAGACTGGTCCCGTCCTGGACCTGTGTACATCCAGAGACCTCTGCTATCTGTGATAGATGACTACAGCCTATAAAGAGGGAGCTACACACAACCATTACCCTGTGAATTCAGCAGCGCCTCCCGTGGCTTCTCTTAATCTAATTGTGCCTGTAACAATAGCACTGAGCACGGTGGTTCAGGTAGAGCTCTGTATTCATCTCATCTTTGTCCCTTCAAAGCACTCAGAGTCTAAATCCAGCGCCGCAGCTGGGAGCGATTGTGTGACAGTGGTGGGCAGACACACAAATTGAGTTTATTTGAATTTTTATGGGCGATGCAAGCTTTATCAAAGTGATTGAGATGAATCTTCTTTTCAATATCTGCACCCCATGGGCTACACTGAAAGTGCATTGTGCACTGTGTGTTGAATTGTGCATGCCTTCTATGGTATGTATGCAATAGTTAGGGTTCAAATGAATTGTGCCATAATACCGCTGTCTATTTGCTCATGATTCACTAGAGGAATTATGCTAATCAGGTATTGGTGCCTACAAACATGCCCACAAAATTGTTGATTGCAGTTTGCACAAGGGGAAAAAAGCTACAGTTACTGCTTCGACAATCATTGTACAATGTACATAAGCATCCTTCAATATATCACCAACTATAGGCTAGTCAAATTGTGCTGACCTTTGTGAATCTGCTTCATTATATAATGCACCTCGTTTGCATAGAAAGAAGTCTGTCCAGAAAGAAAATAATGTTATATAAGTGCTTATAGAGCCTGATTATGTTGGACTGTGAGTGGCATATGAATAACTGCTGCATGAATAAATAAGTGTGTACAGTAAGAATGAATGTATTGTGTGTGTGCTGCAAAAAGATTTGATAGATCCGTGGACTCATTTTTGGCAAACAAATCTTAAAGGCACAATATGTAATTTTTGAATTAAAATAGCTTATCCAAAAACCACTAGAACAGTGTTATATATTTTTCTGACTTGTGTACTTACATGATCCTAAATGTTTCCAAAAATGTTTAAATCCCGGGAAATAAGCAGTTTTAACTAGTGACAAGGCCCGTGTCCATAGTGTCATTGTTGCAAAGACGAGTCATGTGTTGCACTCGTTCAGCAGACTCGTTTCTTTTCAACGTGTCAGGGATCGAAATGCTACAAGTGATGAAACTTAAGTCCGTAAAAAACAAAAAAACATGCATTTATTTTGATAACAGTCATTTTGCTAAAAATTAAGAATTTTCACATAAAAAGCTAGAGCCCAGTATCTAGCCATGGCTGTTTAATTTAGAGACTTTTCACACAGGACACATCTTGCATTTAATAAAGCTACTCAGTGGAGCAAAATAAGACACATTTTTCAGTGCTAACTGTTTTGAACTTGACAGCACCTTAAAAAGAAATGACATGAGATGCTGACTAAAAGGCAACACAATGATTTTCTGTGTAAATTACATTTACATTTACATTTATTCATTTATCAGACACTTTTATCCAAAAAAACTTACAAATCAGGACAGTGGGAGCACTCAAAAACAACAAAAAGAGCAATGATATATAAGTGCTATAACAAGTCTCAGTTAGGTTAACACAGTACACGTAGCATGGGATTTTATATAATGTAATATAAAGAAAACAGATAGAATAAAAAAAGAATAAAGCAAGCTAGTGTTAGAGGTCTTTATACACACACACACACAATTGCATAATAAATGAAAAGCAAATAGAATACAAAAAGATTAGAAAGGTAATTAGATTGTTTTTAAGAATAGAATTAGAATAGTGAGTGTTAAAGTTAGAGGGTCAAATAAAGATGGAAGAGATGTGTTTTAAGCCGATTCTTGAAGATGGCTAAGGACTCAGCTGCTCGGATTGAGTTGGGGAGGTCATTCCACCAGGAGGGAACATTTAATTTAAAAGTCCATAAAAGTGACTTTGTGCTTCTTTGGGATGGCACAATCAAGCGACGTCCACTTGCAGAATGCAAGCTTCTAGAGGCACATAAGACTGAAGTAACAAATTGAGAATGAGAATGAGAGGTAGAGTTGAGTAACATCAGCATAGCAGTGGTATGAAAAGCCATGTTTCTGAATGACAGAACCTAATGATGCCATATAGACAGAGAAGAAAAGTGGTCCAAGAACTGAGCCCTGAGGCACCCCAGTAGTTAGATGTTGTGATTTGGACACCTCACCTCTCCAAGATACTTTGAAGGACCTATCTGATAGGTAAGACTCAAACCATTGAAGTGTGGTTCCTGAGATGCCATTTGCCAGTAGGGTTGATAGGATACACACAGACACACACACACACACACATACAGTTGTGTGTTTACCTTTATCCAGCTTTGTACTATTCTAATGAATAGATTTTTGAAAAACCCTGGTTGGGGTTGGAAAACCCCAAATCAAGTGACAGCATTTCATCCGTGCTTTTTGCTTTTCAAAGCCCTGTGTTACTGGATTATCAGGGGTTTGCACTACTCACATTTGAGGATTTTGGAGCTCACAGAGTTGCTCCCCGCATTACATCACAGACATCACAAGGCCTAGCAGATCTGTTTGCAAATATCTGCGGAAGATTAGCTTCACCACACAATACAAACATTGCCATCTGAGCCATCAGAAGCATGTGTTCGCCATATTCCCCTTGCTTAATCAACACATATCACTGACATTTGCTGTCTGGCAGCATTGATATGTAGCATTGAATAAGCGCTGAATGATTTATTCATTGGATCAAGAATTTTGATCCAATTAGGCATCCAAACAGTTCTCAAGCTCACTCGAGATTTGAGCTCGGCCTTCAGATTCTCAGCTGAGTCTTTTCAAAGATTACTTGCTGCTATAAAGACCTTTCGTCTCAATGTGTTGCCTCTAACTGCAGCACATACAGAGGCAGTACATTAGGTAATGCTGGGCTGCTGTTGGTAATGAATTAGTGGTGTGAGGTGCTCGGGGGAGCCATTTCAGAACACACACTCCATGCTTTCATTAGCAATTCGACAGAGCAGCTCCACTGATCGATGCCTTACAAACCTATAGGCTGTAATTAATGCAGGGATTTATGCAATATGAGCACAACGCAGGTCCCTCACTGGGTAATTAATCCAAGTGCTGCAGGGGCACACCTCATGTCAACTGCATTAAAGGTGCATAACTTTTCTAATGGATAGAGTCAAGAGCTGAATTTAAGTATTGCTCTGAATGAGCCTTGGCCCTGTTTATAGCTGCTATAATGTTCCCTGTCTAGGGTTATTCGGTTACATGTGTGGACAGCTGAAACAAACTGGCATTAACACCTTCTTATGTGTGTCTCCGGTGCCTCCAAAAATGCACCCGGGAGTTAGTTAAGTTAATGTTCAGTTTTGCTCATACTGCAATTACAAATGAAGTCAGATGTACGGGTGGACTAGTATTCGAACTTGACACAAGGTGCTTCCCAAATTGCACACTTAAACAATATACTATGCTGTTTTGTGGTATAAATAGTGGGAGTAGTGTGTTCACACTGAAAAAAAAAAATGCATGCACTCACCCTTTGCAGGTTTCATTATATACTGGAGGGGGGGGGGGACTCAGTCTCCAAATATGAAAGACAAAATAAATGTTTAAAATGTAAAACTACATCGTTGAGTAGACAGTGCATAACTATAGTGCATAAGTGCATTGGGAAAGTTTGCCCACATAGATAGATAGATATGTAGATAATCTCAATTTTTTTGGAACCAAAAGTTGTGGTTATCTGTTATTTGATTCATTTGATTAAGCCGCATGTTATATCTGAAATGTTATAAGGTATATATAAAGTAATGTTGATATATATATATATATATATATATATATATATATATATATATATATATATATATATATATATATATATATATATATTTTATTTTTTTTTATTTTTTTACTTTAATAATTATTAGCTTTTTATCAACTCCCTATTTACTCACTATAAACTCACTATTGTAATGTTTAATACATTTTACACATTTCATTTATGTTCAATGCATATAAAAATTTTAATATGTTTTCTTTCTCTTTTTTATATCATTATGGTATTTCTAATAGTAAGTAAAAACAAATTTGATAAAAAAAAATAAAAATAAAAAAAGGTCAGTAAAAATCTAAAAAGTAGAAAAGTAGTCAAAATACATAAAATGAGTAGCCTAAATCGCTTTACCAACTATGGTTTTCTGTCACGATTGCTGCCTTAAGGAACACTAAGCCGAGGATAATTGAAATAGTCTTTAATTAATAAATCCAAACCACAGGGTATATCCACATAGAGATCTGGAGAAAACATACAAACACGACATAGTAGACATGACAAACAGACTGAACAGACTCGAACTTCAGTACAAAACTTAATTTGGGAACAAAGAGAGACATCTGGAATCAAATGACCAATCAAACACACAGGAAACTGGGTCAGGGCATGCACATGGAGGGGGAAACACACAGATACATTTCCATAACCCTGACATATCACCCCCTCCCAGAATACGTGTTCTTGTGCCGTAGAATAAGAGGAGGTGCACAGGAAACAAAGAACAGTGTAGAAAAAATGAAAACAAACATGGGAAACAAGCAGGAAAAACAGTTTGGTCGGGTCTTCTGTCATGATCGCTGCCGTAAGGAACACATAGCAGTAAATAATCGAAATGGTCAATAATTAATCTAAAAAACAGGGTAAATCCACAAAGGGAAGACACACGCACACACAACACAGTAGACCTGACAAACACAGACTGAATAGATTCAAACATAAGTTCTCAACTTAATTTGGGAACAACAAAACACACCTGGAATCAAATCAACAAGCAAACACATAGCACATAGGTCAGGGCAGGCACATGGAGGGGAAAAACCCAGTTACATGTCCATAACCCTGTCATTTTCGTCATCTGCAATCACTAACATAAATTTGTAAGTAATCTACCCAGTTCTGTATCAAACCTATCCATCCTAACCACTAATAATTATGTTTAATTTATTACACACTTACTACACTACAGAACGTTTCTCATAACTGCTTGTTGCCACATAAAATGCTTTCAGAGAGCAGCTCACAATTGTTACATCACTTGCGATGGATCCACAGCAGACAGATGCAGGAGTGCATGCATGTATTTTAAGTTTGGGTGACAAATCCACCAGGAGCAAATCTTTCAATATCACAAAAAGTGTAAAGTAAAGTGGCTTCTCTGAGTTGTTACCCAGCAAAACCTAAAATACGTCTAGCACCACGGGGAACTCATGCAACGGTAACACAGTTTGGAGAGGGGGAGGAAGAATCAGGACCAAACAATCCATCAAAATCTGAAAACTGATTGAATTGTAAGAGTGAGTTTACTGGGAGCACAGACAGAAATGTAGCGACAGCACTGCTGTACAGATTTCAGTGTAATTAATCAGAGGCCCTGTAGTTACTCTAACAATGGCACATGCTTTTACCCTTAATCATTAAATTATATCTCTGCCAGGGAGACGTGTGGCCCCATGGGATGTGGATGCTATGTTCAGTCAAAAATTATCACAGTCTCTCCCAGAAGATTTATCTAAGTGTTTTATCTTTGTCAAGTCCGAAGTCATTAAGTGATAACATTTTGATTCAAAAATTATATCTGCCACTTCCCAAACAAACAAAGGCAGCCTATTACATCACTCCAGATGCTATTTTTAGTTTGGCCCATTACCATTTCACATGCATCAGAATTCCTGAGCTCCTGATGTCTTGTTTGTTGTGAATCTCTAATGGTCTCCTTCACTTCAAAGCCCCGCACAGCTGGAGAGAGGCAACATCTGGCTATGAAGAGCTTGTTTTGTGCGGCTGAAACTTCAGAGGCAGATTTAATCTTTCTTGTAACACCTATCAGCCCTGGAAGCCGCTGGTGTCTCCCCCTGATACAGGCTGTCTTCCCTCAACACAGCATCAGTCTGCTAGGCGCCAGGTGCTGGTGATGAAACACTGCCAGTCACCAAATGTTCGTCATCAGCAATGACGAATGGAGAGCAAAAAGATAAAGTAACTGAAAGTAACTGAATTTACCCAAATGAAAGACTTTAAAATTGAGCCTGTCCTCCAACGAAAAATGACCAAATAGGTCGTTTGTGCAAGCACCTTATTACGACCTATATTTACGTTTTAAAGTTAAGCGGCCTCTAGCTGCCGTAAAAATAATTACAGTATCGCGTTGTGTCTGTCGTCATGAATTGAAGTATAACGTCATTACCAATCAAAACGCACGTTTATTTAAATGCAATGTATGGGTTTTTTACACCGATCTCACAGTATTTCCTACATATTTAACTAGGTGGCATATTCATTCGAATGACCACACCTAACCCCAACCCTAAACCTAACCCTCACAGAAATCATGCTAAATTATGATTTATTGAACATATACATTTTCGTGCACGTCCATTTCCTGGGATCGAACAGATGACAGCATGATTACATATCAAGGTATAACACAATAATCTACTAACTGAGCTACACAAAACGCAAATCACAGTGCAAATAAAAGAGTACAAAACATTAATATGAAAACGACCTTTTGCCAATAGGAGCGCAACTGTAGTGTACGCTCTGATGGGTCCATTGGCGTATTGGTTGGAGGACAGGTTGTCAAAATCTTAATACTGTGTTTGTTTGTTTTTTCTGTACTGTTTCATATGAACTTGTTTTTTCCCATGTAGTACTGTCCTTTACATCAAATATTTATAAGTGTGATTTTCCCCCGATCATCCAATTCACTAAATTCACTAAATGTCTTCTTTTGTTGCTTTCTATTAAATAATCTTTTTTTAAATAACCTTTTTCTGTAGTACTTGGCTAAGCTATGTTCAAAGCCATTGTAAACTGTCATATAGAGTGCAATTATCTTTACCAATGATGCTGTGCAGGATGTTCCACCAATCAGAGTTGTGGCCAGCTCATCATGCTAAAAGAGCTTTAATGCCTACTCCTCTGAAGCACCTCAAATGTTGTAGATAAGTACAGAGAACCCATGAAAGTACCAGGATGTGTTCTTGATATTAAAGATGCATCAGATGCAGAGAAATGAATGAGTCCCAAAACATGCTGGGGGCGGATGACATATGGAAACTGTATACAATTTTACATTTCTAGCTTCTTTCTTCCTAGAGCAAGCTTGCAAATATGTAATGGCTCATGAAAGTAAACTTTTGCCATTTTTTGTGGCATAATTTGAAGTGATAAAAACTTTTACTGGCATATTTAAAAGAAACAACTTTGACAAAGCACAGATGAGCAGTGTTTGGGTAACACTGTAACGTGAGTTACATAATCAGATTATTAGTATTAGAATTTAATTTTTCCCAGATAACTAGTAAATAAAACGCATTACTTATTAGTTTACAAGAAAATAAAAGGAAGTAAGGAAGTAATAGAAGTTCCTTTGTTTCCCATGTATTTAATGACAGCTCTTGAGTTTGGCATGTTGAGAGAAATCAGGAGTAAGTGGAGAGCGTTGTGTGTGAAGTCAAGTCAAGTCAAGCTGAGCTTTATTGTCATGTTGCTACGTGTGGACATACAGTGGAACGAAATGTCATGCCTCGCAGGACCACGGTGCTACATAAATACAGGCAACAATGAAGTAAAACAGTATAAACCTATACACCACTAACCTACTGACAGATATTGACTATAAATATACTATAAATATATAAATATACTGTATGTTGACCTATACATAAGCTAAACAAATACAAACAAAAGAGGGGGACATCTAGTGGAGAAGATTTGTAATTAGATTAACGATAATCTTACGTTCAATGTCTGCGGAAATAAATATGGAAAAAATAGATTCATGGCCTTTGAGAATCGATTTTGAATCGACCACATTTTAAAAAACGATTAATCAAAAAATCTTTTCCTTTTTTTTACCCAGCCCTAATTGCAATGTACTTGCCTAAACGTAACTTTCCCCAACATTGCAGAAAACATTAATATACACACTCATTTACACAAATACACATAGTAACATACAAATATATAAAATACTATACATTACATAAAAAAATTATGTTTTCATGACTTACGTTTGAAATGTTATGTATTATTTTGTGCATTATTGCTGTCCTGCTACTTATAGTCAAGAGATCACATCTGAATCCTCATAAAGATGCACTGTGTGTCCTCACGTCCGTCTGAGTTTGTTCTTTCAAGGTAACCTGTTGAGAGCCGTCTCCATGAAAACACAAGTCTGTTCTTAGAATGAACAAATAACCATGTCTTGCTCCATCTATGTGATTCTTGGCAAGCATTCTGCTAAATACTAGTGAGGATATATCACCCGGCAGTAGAAATATTATTTGTTATCAATAAATTATTACACTTCTGTTGCAGCATGTTTATTTGATGAAACGTTGTCTGGTGTGTGTAGTAGCTGTTGTATAAAGGTAATAAGCCAAGTGAAGCAATAGCTACAGCCCCTAAAAATTGTGCGTATTCCTTTATAAGATTACCATTAAAACAAAAATATCTGATCCTAATATGTGTCTTAAACTATAAACTGTCATATGATCAGTAACTGTAGAATTACATAATTGTAGTTCTAATTAAAATCTTTAAAATACGTAAATAATAAATATATTCAAGTATAACGTTGAAGGCTGTTCTTGACTTCTAAGGTGCATAAAATAAATACTCATGCACAAATACCTTTGATTTAGCAAGAAATGTTGGATCATCATAATACAAATAATAACAAGGATCTTTGTTCTCTGTTCTCAAGTGTTTATCATGTTTCCTCACCTGTCTGCATCGCTCTATAATTCTGTTCAGTTATTATGTTTCACCTGTTCCCAGTTGTTCTTTATACTCTGTGTGTTTGTCTGTTTGTTGCAGATCTTATTGAGTGTTCTTCTGTTGTGGGGTATTTTCTGTCTGTATTCTGCTGCGGAGCACCTGTTCACATTCGTTTGATCGCTGCAGGTTCTGTGGATGTAGTGCCAGCCTGCTGATTTTGGGTTTGTCTTCTAAATGCTCTATTTGGATTATGGGAGGTTTGCGCCTCAGTCACATGATTTAGCAATGATTTCCTGAAGATTATCTTGCTCTCTGCTTTAGAGAGGAATTTCGTGGGCAATTTGCCAGTGATCTAAAACCTTTTTCCTCTGTACATTATTTAAAGTTCAGTGGAATGGTGGATTTCGAAGAGATTGAAAATGGCTTCAAATACCTTTCCAGATGTAATAGCCATAGCAGCGCTGCTTCTGAAGTACTCCGGAAACACTTTTGAGCTTAGCATTATGGTACAATGTATTTAAATAGTTATGACTAAATCATATCAGTTTACTGACAAGGTGTGGCTTTCACCTTTAGACAATGATCTACGAGGGATGGGATTGTAGTGGAAATGGAAAATGTAAATCTTTGTGTTTTTGAATAGTTTTACATATACATATACGAGCCTGTCCTCCAACAAAAAACGACCATATAGGTAGTTTGTGCAAGCACCTTATTACGACCTACATTTACGTTTTAGTTAAGCGCCCTCTAGCGGGCGTAGAAATAATGACGTATCATGTTGTGTCTGTCGTCAAGAAATGATGTAAAACGCCATTACCAATCAAAATGCACATTTATTTAAATGCAATGTGTAGACTTTTAAACACCAATCTCAGAGTAATTCATTTACATATTTTTACTATTTACATATTTTACTAGGTGGCTTATTCGAGTGTATTGATTGGATGAGAGGTTGACATATACATATAACTTTACAAAAACGACTAAAAACGCTTTATAATGGCTTCCAAATATCTTAGCGCGTAAGAGCGTTTTCTACGAGTAAATTTTTTGAACGTTCGTTTTTGTTTCACGTGCGTTATTTTTTCAGACCATTATATTGAAATCAGTCATACGATTGTTTTTTTAGGCTTACGAAGCTTTTCTGAAACGCAGCCCAAGTTTTGAGAGCAGAATCCGAATCTCCTGTGCTCATGAAATCTCATTACTCTGGCTTATTTGTCATTGGCGAAATTTAGTGTGTGACCATTTCCCCTGCAGGTCTCCGCTATCTTCTCTCTTGTTTAATTAGTACAAGTTTTATTATTAATTATTCATAAAAATGCAAGGGTCCAGCTGCGTGGCTGATGGATTTTCATTTGGTTCGTGATTCTTTTTTGCTGACTCTGCATTTATTTTGAAGCCACTGGGCCGTGTTGACTTCAGCCAATATAACCTTTACAGCGTTTACAGCCTCACAGGCTTTATGAAAGCAGGAGAGGCACAGAATGTAAAGTGCGAGGTTAAAGAGAAATGCTGAGGAGGCAAATAGAGGGGTGGGGGAAAACCTCTCTTCTCCTCACTACGGCCTCCTGTGATTTACAGCTACTCAAGTCACAGAAGACGCCATTTTGCATAGTGTTACTGCGCTTTAACCACAGTGACAGATGAAGATGTGCTGCGTTTCACAAATGGAGAGGCACATTCATGAGAATAGGTCGAATGAGAAACGGAGAATGCAGTGTCCTTAAGCACTTGTTTCTCATTGAGATGAACATTGATCAGTGTTCATGAGTATTAGATTGTGCTGTGAGGTGACAGTGTGCTGCAGTCAGGGTTATTAGAGTTAAAACTGATACTAACATTAAAACCCTAAGAAAAGCTAACACTTTAGTATAGGGACCAATTCTTAATATTAAAAATAGTTGCTTATTAGCATGCATAATACTTGTTTACTAGTAGCTACTTATAAAGAACACATAAATGCTTTATTCCTCTTTACCATATTTTATATCCTGTAATCCTACCCAATACCTAAACTTAAAGACTACCTCACTAAAAAAAAAAAAAAAAAAAAAAAAAAAAAAAAAACAGTAGTTAAAGTTTTGTTAATAGTGAAAATGCATGACTTATGTGTGACAAAAAAATTAAAAATTTAATTCACAATGAAAAAGAATTAAATAATTAAACCTAAAACTGAAATACAAATTAATAAAACCTATATTTTTAAAACACACACACACACACACACACACAAAATGACAAAGTAAAAACAAAATCTAAAAATAAAAACTCATTCCAAATATTAATAAAAACTATATACAGAATCTCAGTGATACTAAAATACCATGGCTGCAGTGAAAACACACGATGATGATGATGATATGTAAAAACCTTGTTTCTAAATGATAAAAAAAATATAACTGTAAAAATGTTGAATACAAACAAATAAATGAATGCATACAGTAATATGATTTGTTTTTTGTTTTTTTTGGATGCAGATGAAGTCTCTGTTTAAGTGCACAGCAGCTGTTTTTAAAATCATCATGGAATCAAAATGGACTGTTTTTATGTTCTCAATACACATTCCTGGTCTTATTCATTCTAAAGAAAGAGAAGAAAGAGCTGTTCACATACTCTAACTCGCTCAAGCTTTGCTACGACTTTCCTTTTAACCTCAGGAAGAACAGAAGTCTACAAAGTGAGGGACCTTTGTAAATATTAATGCAGTAAAACAAAAAAATTAAGTCTCCAATCTGGTCTGAGTCGAAGTGCCTTCTCTTTCCATAATATTCAAAAAGCTATTCAAAACATATTTGGTATTCAGTGTAACCTGGCTCGTGAGGTCACAGGCTGTACCTTAAGCAGAGAACCTGATTGAAGACTCAGAAGTGTGATGGTGATGGAGGTGTTGTTTCATTTATTGATAAAGCTGAACGCTGGAGGGGCTCTGCTCTGCTGTTTCAGTGACATTGCATTACATGAAGTGGGCTTTTTGCAGCCTGGCAACTCTGGCTAAAATGGCTCTCCAGCTCTGCATTTATGAGTGCGTTTGCACTCTATCTCAGCCTCACATACTTTCCCGGGGAGGAAAGGCTTTTGCAGTTGACTGGCTTGCTGTCAGGAATAGCTGCTGGTTCTGTCAAAGCACTTTAAGAAATGGTGCCTCACCTCAGTAATCACAGATAACTTGTCAGTTTGAATAAAATGGACAGCCTACAGCTGCATGAAAACAATACCTCCAACACAATGAGATACTACAATCTCTGGCACAGATGATGACTGTTTATTGATAGCTTGCAGAATGAAATGATTTTGTCGCAAACAGCATCTCCAAACATAATACACCTGAATAAATCCATGTAATTGCAATCTGCTGTTGCAAAAAAAAAAAGGCATCTTTAAAATGATTGGCAATGGCTATTAAACTGCAACAGAGAGAGAGAGAGAGAGAGAGAGAGAGAGAGAGAGATTTATCTAAACATATTGCTGCAGATTTTAATGGTATGCAAGAAGTGATTCTGATGTGTGAAGAAGAACATGGCACTGAATGAGAGCACACATCATGAGATATAATGACACCAGAAGACCTGAAGTTGTTAATGCTTTTATTTAGTCCTGTTTGGAGATTGACAGGCCCTGCAGGATTTAATTCCATGTTTTCTACAGCCATTGAACGATTTAAAGACAAGTTAGAGACATTTAAAAATATCAGTCCAGTTTTAGTTCAGATTTTGAAATACCATGTCTGCCCATCACCGAGGGTTGAGCAGGACATGCATTTGTCCTCATTTAAGGTCACTATTCTATACTTTATTCTATGGCATATAATTAATAAATAAAAAATGTGGTCACACTTTATTTTAGGGTCCAATTTTCACTATTAACTAACCATTAACTATGACTTCTGCCTCAATTAACTCCTTATTTGCTGCTTATTAATAGTTTATAATGTATTTGTTAAGTTTAGGGTATTAGGTAGGATTATAGATGTCATGCACTATATGTACTTTATAAGCACTAATAAACAGCCAATATGTTAATAATAGACATGCTAATAAGCAACTAGTTATTGGTGTGAATTGGACCCTATACTAAAGTGTTACCAAAAATGTTATGTTGGAGTTAGATGCAACTTTAGACTCAGTACTGTTGAGAAGGACTGTTTTGCAAAGATGTATTTTGTTCTGGAATGATTCAACATTTATGAACGAATCGAGTCAGTCAGTGATTCAATATGCCATTCATAAAATGAATTTTCATATTTAATGTATTATTCCATAGTTATTTATTCAAACTTTAATCTCATAAATTGTAACAGTAGTGTAAATGCATTCGTGGCATCTCTGAGCAGCATTAAATATAGTCTGTGTAAATATATGTCAAATATATTCCTCAGTGCAAATATGTTGAAATTGATTTTGTTTGGTTGGTATCAGCCTTATAGTGTCTTGTTATTAAAATTGTAATAAGTTAATTTAGGAATTTACATGAAAGATAATACATCTTTTTTACTAAGGTTATAAAGGTAAAAATGCCACTGGAAGTCTTCTTAATGGTCTAAATATCTCTCTTTAATGGAAAAGTTCATTCCTGTCACTGGTTTAGGATTATTTTTTCAGGGTTTATTTGTTTGTGACCTGCTTTTTAGCCCTATGTTCAGGTGAACTATATATTTAATGTATTTGACGATGTCACCATTTTGCCATGACACTTATGGATAAAACTGCAGTTTGAGTGTTTTAATAATAATAATAAAAATATTAATAATAAAAATATGATATTTCCCAGATGAACATTTTCATTGACAAAGCTATTATGAGAATGCACTGAGACAGCACAGCTCTTTTCTGAGCTAAACTTAGACTCCTTTACAACTGAGCTGTAATAAATTCAGGATGCTGACTTTTTGGAGCACAACTGGAAGTAAATATATTAATAAATAGGGTACGGTGTTAATGCTGGAGGTGGTAATAGTCTAGTGGTTAAGGATGTGTGATAATAATGTATG
This sequence comes from Carassius gibelio, assembly GCF_023724105.1. NCBI lineage: Eukaryota > Metazoa > Chordata > Actinopteri > Cypriniformes > Cyprinidae > Carassius > Carassius gibelio. Next base: position 6,488,829 of record NC_068409.1, read on the forward strand.
CCCCTCAGCTAATCAAAGCATTCATAGCAGGCAGCTTGCTCTAGATGATGAGGATAATGAGCCTAGCGTGAAAATAAGATCTGATTCCGCTTAAGTGATGGAGCTAAACTGATTGCTGAGTAATTTAAAAAAATTCACCCCCTAATTGTTATTCAGTATTAAATAATTTATTCTAAAACGGATAGTTCCGGTCCTTGATTCTGATTGGTTGATCTGCATTCAAAGCGGTTGTAAATTTCACTGCAAACATACACATTTGTTTACATCTACATTGCTCAGCAACCACATTGTTGAAATCAAAGCTGTTTCTGAGGATCTACATTGTTCGGTGGAAGAATACTGTTTTATTTGTATCATTACACTTTATCTGCTCTGCTTTATTCTGTAAAATCTTACTGTGAAAATGGAATAACTGTTTAATAAAAGCAATAACACCATGTTGACATGGGAAAATAAAGCAATAAGCTCCGAGAATCAGTGGATTACAGTGGATTTATAACAGCTACGGTGCCTGTTAGGTACGACTTGAACTGGAGCCAAGGGGGTTTCACCAAACATCAAACACAGCAGTCAAAAAAAATACATATATTTATTAGATTATAATTTTCATGATTAGCATTATATGATTAGAAGTGATTAGCAATATAATAAAAGTCAAGACCTTCTCAATAATATGTCTACATAAGATGTGAAACTTTGTGCACGTTTCATCTCGAAAGATACTTTAGATGACAAGCATCTGTTAATGCTAGTAAAAGTGGAAATAAAAGTGCTTTTATTCAATCTCAAATCGAGTTTCAGTTATTACTTTGTTATTATTATTCTTAATAATATTATTATTATTATTTATTGTATTTTCGTTAGTTTGCTAAAGCAAGCATCACTATTTTCCTGCTTGGGGTATAAGTGAATTAACACCCCTAACATTAAAAGGCCTGTAAGTATTTTTTTTTTTTTTTTTTTTAATGCTTAATAATAAATAATACTTTAATACTTTAATAAAAACCATAATGTGCAGAAACATATTGAAATCACAGACTGTAGTTGTTTCTGTGAAAAGCAATGCTCCAGCCACTGAAATGTGAAAGGTGTGTTCTGTGCAGGAACGTCTGTTTTTGTTTTGGTCTGCGTGACTCCACCCACTCACAGCTTACCCAATAGTATTTTGAGAACCCGGATTGAAACTCACTGAGTGGCATTTATACTACAGTTTGATGATGAAGGGTGTTATATCACCTTTCTGAACAATCTAGCATAACAATATATGCTGTCAGTAAAATAAACAAATATATAAATAATCAATCCCCAAGCAAACCTGGTTTTCATAGTGCCCAGAAATTGTAAACTAAGGATAGGAATTTGGTTGATTCTGGCATCAGATGTCACTTTGCTACACATTAAATACATATGTTAGTTTCTATTCCACAGCCTTATATCATATATCACAGTTGTGTCTGGGCCGGAAACCTCGTTGAGCTCTGGGAAGCACGTTTTCAAACCAAAAAAACCTTGAACGGAGAGTCTGCGATCAAAAAAGAAAACAGACAGTGTGCCAAAGTGAGATCCAAGTCACAACAACACTTGCTGCTCATATGGTTTTTCTGATGAATGTTTTGTTGGAAGCTCTTCTTACTGTCAGTGGGTCCCCACATGATAGATCTGCTCAGACCAACAGATTCACCTGCACAGATCTATTCTGCAAGCATCATGCGGTTTTATGTATATATCAACCACAGATGGTGATAGAGTTCTGAAGTGCTGCAGGAATGAGTCCTAAAACCAGAATATGAGCTGACTTTTTTTTGTACTTCCAGTACCATTGTCCCAAAATCAATGGGTTCTAACGTTCCATTGCAGGAAACAAACTCCAGCTCTGTATTGCGTGTGCAGCTGGTGTACCTTATACCGCAAATAAAGACAAACAATAACAGGATCAACAATTGAGTTTTGAAATATAGGGGTGACTGTACCCCTAGAAATGCCCCTGCACGGTTAAAAGAGTTGAAGTCTTCAATGCCGCTGAGTTAGACATTGCAGTGTTACTTTAAAAGTAATGCATTACAATATTGTGTTACTCCCTAAAAAAGTAACTAATAATATTACTTAGTTACGTATATGAGAAAAAATTAATACATTACGTTACTATTGCATTACTTTTTATATATGAGCAGGGCTTGATTGTTTTTAATATAAGAAGTTATATTTATAGCAAATGTAAAAGCCCTTTCAAAAGTGTAATGAATAAACCTCAGGCTGAAGGAAAAGTAAATTCACGTCTATACAGTAGAACACAGAAGGAGGTTCAACTCTTCAGCAATAAATAAAATAAAATAAAATAACATTTGTGTTATTTAACATTTAATAATTTCAGGTTTGCGTCATATTCTGAGTTTGCATTTTTAGTTTTAATTCATTTTGATGAATACTAAATCAGTTTTTTGTGAGTGGGATGGATCATTGCACATTCACATTTATTCTAGAACTACATCATGTTCACACAGCGCACATAACTCCTCTGTACTTCTGATTTCTCCTAATATGGGAACAGGAGACTTGTCAGGCAATAAATGGGAAAACAAAGTAACTGCGTTAGTTTTTTGAAAAAGTAACGCAGATATTTTATTGTAAATTAAAAAGTAATGGGTTAATTGAAAAATATAACCAGATTATGTAACTTGCATTCCTTATTGTGTGAACCCCAACACTGGTCATGTGTTTGAACATCTGGAAGAGGGAAGGTCACATCTGCAGGACGTCAGTGATGGAGGTAATTACTCTCTCAGATGAGTTTTCCCCAGGGTGCTTCTGCTGTGAATCATTTGTGGTAAATTTAACACAGTCTCTCTGATTTACACCTCCGGCATCCAGGAAAGCCAGTCTGATAGCTGATAACCAAAAGCTAATTAACTGCTGGGTTGCAGAAGGACCTGCGATGTCTGCTTTCCTTCAGTGAGCCGTGCGATTAGCCTTCCACCTCAGAGCAGAAAGCTAAACTATGGACCGTTCGGTCTCATATCCAAAAAATCAGACCGTTTGCTTTTGCATTATTTTGGAGAAGGGCACTCAGGGCTCATCAATTTAACGTCTCTATACGAACCTACTTTCGGGGTAGTTTAATTAGTCCCTCAATAAAGACAAATGGAGTTGCCAGCTCATATGCAGATTACTTTTACAGTTACTAATTTAAACATTCATCATGTTTTCTTGATTATTTCACTGATTGCTTGCTTAAACTTCTCCCATCTGTTTTGAAAGGCTTGAAGCACGCTGTCTAGTTTCATTACCGATCTGACACTCAAAACTGCTCATTTTTTTGCTTTTCAGTTATTGTGATTTCAAATCGTACAAGCGTATTTGTCTTGATGACAGACACTGTAATTGAAAAAATAAAAAATAAAAAATAAATATTATATATATAATACGTGCCCTTTTTCAATTTCCCTTTAAAAAGCCTGAGGTGACCAATTAGCAGACTGAAGTCCAGCATTATCATCATTATCATCCAGCAAATTAAACAAAAGTTGACAGCAATATAACAAATAAACAAGAATAAATAAATTAAACTAAAACTGAAAACAATATTTTCTGTTCAGATTCGGATTTGTTTAGCCAGTAGCAGACGATGAGAGTTTCGGAAACCCCAAAGATTATTGTTTTGTTATCAATATACTCTTTTGTTCTGTTTAACGGTGGAAAAAAGAGTCACTTTTAGTGTGTATACAGTATATATATATATATATATTAAACAAGGCTAATCACTAGGGTTGAAGAGGTCTATCTGATTTTAGAGAATGAAGTATTTCCTGCTTCAATCTTGGATTTTTTTTTTTTTTATTATTATTATTATTTTTTTTTGTCATTAGTTTTGTTTGAATCTGATGCTACTGGTTCCTCGGAGGAAATGCTGAATCCTCAGCAGGCAGTTAGGAATGGAAACATTACGTCTTGGCTGATCCTTCAGAAGAAAACTCAAACCGAAGGCTCGGGTACAGCCTAAAGACTTGAGCAGATTTGGTTTTCTTCTACATCCTCTGTTCTACATTAAATTTTCATTGTGTTTCTACAGAGCGGTTCTGAAAGCCACGGGCTGGTTGTGTGGCTCTGAGAACACAGCGCAGCAGGAGTTAAACATTACTGAGTTCATGGCAGAGTAATGATCAGAGTAAATGTGAGGGAACAGCCAGTGTGTATTATATATTTTCCCTGACGCTCTGTTGTAAAAGCTTTCGTAGCATGAGAGTGAAACTCCGTAATCTCAGTGTTCACCAACTCTTTCTGGAACTCCTTGAGCTCTTTGAATGTGCTCATTAAAATAAGGACAGCTTGGCAATCTCAGCAGGTCTCAACTTTGACACTTCATGTGTTTATTATGCGTCCGGTTCTGAGAGCTGTGGGGAATTCATTTCAAGATCACCGCTCTGCAGGATTATTCATGTGTTCAAATCAACATGAAACCAAACTTTACTTTAAGGGGTCTTATTATATTATATCACATATTGTATTTTAGTCAGTGTGTAGTGTGTATGTTTGGGCATAAAAAAAGATCTACAAAAGTTACAAATCTCAAAGTCCATCAGCATGAATCAGCATGTTTAGACTACTGCATTGTTTTCTGGGTTTTATAATATAACAAAGCAGCCCATTAGAAAATGATTAGAATAATCCCTGCCTATGGAAAGGTAGTGGTGATAACGCTTTTGGTTGAATACATGCACTTGAATAATTATGTATATGTTAATATGTAGGTTACAATTCTGAAAACATTTTTATGATAAACTGCTGAAAGTCCAATATGGACAATTATATAATCTGCAGAATTCACATTTCATTTATGAGACGACAGTGTTTTTTGAGTGCAAGTGTTTTTATTTCACTCTATTTCTGAAGGAAACCAACTGTCTTCAGAAAACTGAATGTCAACTTGCATGTAATTTATAACAAAGTGTCACAAATAGAGTGTAAGTCTGTGGTTAACACTGCACTATGGTATAAATAAATTTAACTGTATAACAGTTTCACTGCAATTCATGTTATAATATGAGAATTAAAAGAAGAACAAAAATAAGTAACGAATCTGCACACTATCAATACATGCAAATTCTTAAACTTTATTTATCACCATGTTTTGGTCCACTGACCTTCATGATGCAAATGAACAGAATTAAAAACAAGACATTATTATATACTCTCCCAAACAATTAGTGTAATTCACAATCATATGTGGACTAATCAAAAACACACACGTAATAGATAGCAATGGCTCAAATATACACTAGAGGACACTTGATCCCCAACATCCCCAATCAAAGATATAGCATTATTCACAAACGGAAATAATTATATTTATAAAATCACAGTAGTTTATCAGAAAATGCACATCTTAAGGTTTTTGATGAGAGGCTTAATAACAGCCAGTTTGAAGCACAGTAAGTTATTGTGTTGATTATTTTGCATTTGTGGAACTATGCTTTCTTTTTAACTTGATTGCATTTCAGAAATGTAGAAATTGGTAAACAGATCTTTAAGAGAGTCACTAAATTGGGCTTTTGGCCATGTCTTGCCAGAAATGATCAACACTTGAATTTGTAAAGGAAACGTGTTAATAATTTGCTGAAATAACATTTTGTCATCACACATATAATTATATTATACTCATAATAAAGATGTATAAAAAATTGAAAAAGAATTAAAAGTAAATTTCTGTTTATTGCCATCTTGCTCACAGCTAATAAATGTAAAAAGTATCTCCCTCTCCCCAGACACTCAGTAAAAGTTTAAGAAGTACACATTCCCAAAAGATAACATTTACCTGTGTAAACAAAGTACAGTTACTCAATATTTATGCTCCTTGTGCAGAATATCCTTATACAGGGGAATGGGATATTGTGAATTTCATAACTCTTTGCACTTGCTGCTTTGCTAGAAAAAGGACCAGACACTGGCATATTCCAGGATTACTAATGTGAAGGCTTTGACTGGACAGTCTCACCCTGTTTGACAAGCCAATGCTGCAGAGCTCTGACAGAAGCCCTTGTTCCTAATTTATGTGTGCGGCAGCTCTTCTCTGAAAGATGCTTCACAGAACCTTGGCTTTATCAGCACTGCGTCATCTGACCAATGCATCTTTAAATGGACACGTCCAAAGAACAGACAATGGCCGCACACTTGATGGGACACGCAGCCTTCGATCAATAGCTGTCAAAGATAAGAACATACTTTTAGAAAATGTGACGTGACTTGACTTTAAGATAGTTTTCTTAGAATCTTAATGAATTTAGGCAGAAAGAAAGGGAGAGTCGTGTCCTTAGGTTATTTAGGACTTGCTCTTGCTCTTGCTCCAACTATAATTTATGTACAATGAATATATCTCCGAGGTAAATATGACTTTCCGTGACATTGTTCACATGTTTTCTTGATATCTTTCTGTGGATGAAAAACATTGAGTAATTACATGAGACATCATACAGTTTAGTAAGTCGAGGGGCACAAGGAAAATCTCAGACACGGCCCTAGTTACCCCAGACATGAAAAACGTTTTTGAGTTTAGCATGTTTTCCTGTCAGTTGGCATTGAAATGATTCAGAACTGCAGACAGTAAGTGAAACCGCATCAAATGTCTGTGTTTTGTTGGCAGTCGGAGCCAAGTGCTCATGACTCTTTAGCTCCGCCCACAGTGTGCCTCCAGGAGCTCTGCTTTTTCTGAAGAGAATCGTAAGGCTGTATCTTACTTGTGTTTTGTGTGCACCTCTTATAAATAAGGGGATGCCACTTTACTTTGTTTATTTTGTTATTCAGTGTTTTAAATGTAGCTGGAGCAACTGGCTCCTGATCATGGCTTTTATTCTCTTTAAGATTGTGTGATTGATTACACATCTACACATCTAGAGACTGAGACAGGTTCAGATCTGTGCTGCCAGACGTGTTGCCAAACATTCTATACCGACTCAGAGAATGAGAACAAATGTAACAACAGATTTCTGCTATCTTGCACATTCACTCGAGCTTGTAGCTGACTTGCATATGTTTAAGATCCACAATTTACTGTAGTTGATATTTTAATGGTATGCTATTATTCTGCATTACATGAGTGTCAGTGTTTTTATTGATCAGCTGTGTTTTTGAGCCCAAACCATACTGTACAGTGTAAGTATGTGTACTGCAGATGCTTCTAGCTACCCAAGCTCATTTTTACATCTGTTGTGTCCCGAAATGTGTCCGAGTGCAATTGTGATCTTAGTGTTGGTGTATCGAGGTGTTACTGTAGATAATAGTATAGAGTCTTTACTTTTGTCTGTCAGGTCAACTTCTGTCGAAGAACAACAACAGCAATAGTTTGAAGAGAATCTTTCTGAGCAAGTTATTTACAGTTACAGTAGCTTGTTACCTGAAAAATAACAATTCGGTTTAACTGTATTTACAGACGGTAACTATAATAACCCCTTTTGAACACAGCAATGGAAGAATTCATACTAATTGTGTACAGTGAGTGCTTGAAATGCATGGGCTAAGCATTTGCAACTGTATTATTGGTTATCCTACTGTGTGTTCACACATCAATGTATCGGCATGAGCTGCAGGGTTTAATTTGGTTTTGTTTGTGTAGGTTTTATTTTATTTTATTTATTTTTTTATTGTTTTATTATTTTTTATTGTATTATTATTGATTCCCATCCACTTACATTATAAGAGTGATAAACTGCAACGGTTTTACTCAAAAATATCAGTTTGTTTTCTACTGAAGAAACAAGGTCACCAACATCTTGGATCGACTGGGGGTAAGCAGATAAACATACCATTTTTATTTTGGGGTGAACTATCCCTTTAAATGTATCCCTTTACCTATTTAACAAACTGTAACACTTTATTGTCATAGTTTACTTCAGACATTCTATAATAAGCTGGTATAATAAGGTATAATAAGCTGATGCAGAAGAGACTGAAAGCTAGACCCATAGAATTTACAGGTCATCTTGTCAACTACAGCACATTTCTAGCAATCATTAGAGTATTAGTAGACTGTCTGCTTAGTATCTGCTAACACTTTATTTTTATAATTTAATGACTATAAGTAACTTTGCAATTAAGTCAATATCTGTCTATCCATCTAACTTATAATATTATAATATTAACATTGCAATAAAATTCCCTTGTCATTCATGGTGTAACAAAGCTTATGTAATAGAAGTTTGGAAATATATACGTAATTGTTTATTTGCTAATCAACAGTAATTTTCTGCAAATCTTTGCCAGTTTTGGAGGGATTCAGATGAGCAGATCCCTGCTCTATATTGCTATGAATAGACTTTATTGGAAGTGTCAGGCAGTAAATTGCTGACCTAAGTGAAAGAAAAGTGCTGTTGCTGCCAAATCTCGATTACCAAAAATTATTTTGTATTTGTCACACCACGGTCTGTCCAGCAGAGGGAAACCTTGAGCACAAGACCTTCCACAACTTCCTCCTGATTTCCTGTTAATGATTAGCTCAATGATATCACCTGTGCCTGGCTTGTTAGTTAGTGTTTGTGTGTGGGCATATATAAGGCCTGCATTTATTTGTATCTTTGCTCAGTCTTGAAGTTCTTTTGTTCAGACAGATCCTTTGGCCCTATGTTTTGGATTTCTTTGAGAGACTTTTGGCTCAGAACTTTGACCTGTTTATTTGTAGGCTTTACTTTGTTTTTTGGACCTTTTTGCCTTGTGGATCTGTACCTTCTTCAGCCATGCTTCAGAATTTAACTTTCATGTTTATTCAAGAAAGACACTAAGTAAAGACAGTTTGTTTTTCTCCAATCCTGCCTTGTGTGGTTCTCTGCAATTTGGGTCTAGACTGCTCTGTGGTGTAGTGGCTAGAGCATTGGGCTACCTGCAACACATTCTGGATTCTAGCCCTGGTTGTGACAGTATTTTAACAAAAAGTTATACTTTATATATTGTATATTTATTTCTTTACTGTTCACTGAAAACATATCTTCCTACATTTTGTAAGTGTGTGTGTGTGTGTGTGTGTGTATGTATGTTGAAGATGTTATTTGTCAAAATACTTGCGCAAACAAACAAAATGACAATCTGTACATATCAGTATGCCTTGAGAGGGCCCTGCCACCTGTTCATCATTTTGGAAACTTAACTATAGATTCTGATAAAAAGCAGCTTTAAAAGACAACAGTGCCATTATTTATTACACGTCACTTCAGTATTCAGTTCAGTTCAGACAGGGCTGCATGATTAATCATATTTTAATTGTTATCACCATTTATGCTTCTCTGCTTTGGATGTATTAAGCATAATCCTTTGTGATATTTGCATATTTGCTTACTGCTATTTATACCAAAATTGTTTCATTTTAATTTGGCATTTGTGTTTTCTTGCATTGGTAACATTCATCCACATGCTTTTATGGTTGCCCAAGAAATCTGAAGGACCAGCTTAAGGCTGGTTCACACGGCAGGATAATTGGGCCGATTTTAGCCCCGATTCAGCCCTTCCGACAATCTTAGGATGCTCCGATTATCGTAAAATAATCTGATCAAATATTCCTGCCGTGTGTGGTGTGTTAAGACTAATCTCCTCTGCTCGGAAGAATGTCGGGACCGCTCCGATCTCAAATCGGGGATATCCAACATGTTGGATTTATTTTGCCCGATTTCTTCTCGTGTGTGGTGTCCCCCGAGGACAAACAATCACGCAGCCTGTGGACTGTGGCGTGTAGCCAATCAGAAAGCGAGGTGACGAGGCAGTGATAGTACCGGGAAACAAAATCAAAACAGCCGGCGTATATAATATAACAAATACAAATAAAGTCGATGGGCATAACTACATCCACAACTGCAGTCCACCAGAGTACATGGAAACTAATATATGAACGTTTATTTCAACGGTTATTAATCTGTGTAGTACGTAACAACATTTCTATGAGATAAAACAACAACTTATCTCCATATCATGATATAGCAAGTATAGTCCATGCTCGCGTCGTCTTCACCTCTTTGACCATCGCCTTTTCTTATTTTTCTTATGTTTTTTTTCCCGTTAAAAACAAAGCACAAACTATGGCCACTGCATCCTCTTCGTCCGCCATGATTGTTTACTCTAAAGTCACGTTTGATCTCGAGGGATTTTGCGAGATTTCCCGTCTGACCTGGGAATGCTCGGGAGTCAAATCGGTTCGTGTGTGATGTGTTGATATTGCCGTGTGGCTGCACACCACACACGGAGCGACCAAAACTGTTAGACCCGTGATTTTTTATCGCCGTGTGTGGGGTCTCTCAGGTTTGGAAAATCTGCCGACAATTTTAAAATCGTCCCGTGTGAACCAGGCCTTACAGCAAACACAAATAATAGTCAAATAGTAAGCCCCTACATCCCCCATACCTTTTACAATGTATCTATATACTATATGGTGCAAAAATAAATAAATAAAATAGTTTAAAAGCATTTTTAATACAGTTACGCACCAGTCAAGCTGCTATTTCAAACAGGACCACAAACGATCACTGAACCTACTGCCTTGACCTGACTGTACCGGCTCACATAGATGCATTCAGAATCTACAAACACCTTCTGGCTTCAGCAGCATCCGTTATAAAACATTTGGGCTTTTAAGCCAAATACAATTCCTCAATAGGCGTCCCGCGAGAGAAAATTGTTAGGCCCGTGGTAATTTCAAACAATGTGCCATGAGGATTCAGAGCCAGCATCAGAAAGCGACACTTACATTGTGTCTATGCAGGACACGAGCGACACGGCACACAACACAACACAACAGAACGTATTATAATCAGTGATGCTGTCTACACTGGATGTGGTGTGATAAATCCCCCACAGAAAACTGCTGACTCAAGATCTGAGCTAAAATATCTATTGTTGCTTTCACTATGGCTATAAAGATCATGCAAAATAATATTCACATTAGACACTTTTAACATTGGATAAAGCACATAAACATTACCTGAGATTATCACTGTCATGTTGTTCATGCCGCGACATCACAGAAAAAAAAAAAAAAAAAAGCATTTCTAAATGTGGTTAGAACAAAGACTACATAGAAAAGATTATTTTTATTGCATCATTTTTGTTTGGGACACACAGTGTTAGAGTTTGTTAATAATAATAATAATAATAATTATTATTATTATTATTATTATTATTATTATTATTATTATTATATTTTTCTTATACTGTAAATGAAGTAGATTTAATGTGGTGTTCATTGTGTGTTATAAATAATAATTCTCTTAAACTTTGTTAACACACCTGATTCAGATAACCAACTCTTTAGAAGTGAGCTCCGTGCTTGAACTGTGTTCCCTTTCACATGGTCCCTACACAGTGTTCATTGCGCCCTACCCCCTGAGCAGGGGAAATCTGTGGAATTTTACCTCACTTCAGAACATTCATTCACGGATTTGCTCTGCACAATGTCTTCACACACAGACAAGTGTGACATTATATACCTCTGTAAATAAATACAATTTGAATTCACGTCTCGCACACTTCAGTGCACTTTGAATGGAACATATATGTTCGCTTCCAACTGGAATCATGGGTGAATATCCTATGATGTCCACTTTGCTGGGAACTTACGTTTTGAATTGAACAAATGTCTGAAGCGATAAAAGAGACATACAATATGTGCAGAGCGGGGGGCACGAGGACTGGAATTGAGACCCGCTTCTCTACACTGCACAAAACTCAAGGATCATCAGTGGTAAATCCTTTACATATGTAAACGTACTTACAGACTGTGAGTCAGAACAGCTGGCACTGTAGTGTTCTCTCCCAGGATCAGGAAACAGTCCTCCATAAACTGTTCTGGACCCAGGGTGGTCATATGAGCTGTTCATATGAGACACATCCTGGCCAGGATTGCAATATTCCCTAAAACATCCAGAGCAGTTTGACCAATAGCATTCAGGTATTGTGTACAGCAGGTGAACAACAGGAATGTGCTTTCTACCGCAGTGAGTGCCGCTGCCCGTATTATATTATATACATATATATTTATATATAATATAAATCATGTGTTATAATACCTTAAAGAAATGGTGGTTTACTTTGCATCAGAGTATTAAAAGTGATAGGCTTCCAGGCTAGGCTACATACATGGATTCTAAATATTCTTACATTACTTAGGCTGATATATGTCACAAATACATTTTTAATTTATGCATTAAAATTATTTTAATAAAACAGCATACATTTTTGTCATTCACATAATTTCATATTTGTTAGGCTGTATGTCCTTTATTTTAACAAAGTACTACGTGGGGAAATTCTGTACTTGGGGAATACGTATTGAATTCTTATCTTTATTTTAGTACAACATGAGGCACTGTATAATGTTGCTCCCATTATTTAGGCCGAACTAAAACGAGGATAAATTAAACTTGGCACGATGTAGCTAAATCACTGAAACTGAAAAGAAGGGACAGACTAATAAAACGCCTTCTGTTTAAACTCAATTTCTCTCATTATAATCATGCTGATGACTGATAGACTAGTGCGTAGGTCTTTATACTGCTGAGATCTGTCTAATTATTTACTTATGTGGCAAGCAGTGTGTAATAAGTGGGATAATGTTAGTCCAGCCAGCTGGGTGTATATTATCCATTACTTTATATATATATATATATATATATACAAACACATATAATGTGTATACATACATTTTACACATTCCCTCAATCTCTTGCATGCCCAAACTCTGCATGCTAAACCATATTACTATCATTATTATTATTATTATGAAAAAAATATATACATATTATTTAAACATTTTAATTATTAAAAAGGATTGATAAAATGTGACCAGTTTCTTAATTCAGGGACATCATTTTCAGTATTTCATGGGCTCTGTATGGGAATAAATGTGTTAAAAAAGGCCAGATAACGAATATTTATGTGTGACCTGCTGAAATACATCAATGAATTATTAAATGTAAGTTTCAAGCCTTTCATTATTTGTGGCATTAATGTTTGTGCCAAATGATGTGTAAGAACTATAACACTCATCAATAAGCCACATTTTCAATTGTTTTATTTTTTATGGCATAGGATAATGTATACCTCCTTAAATGTAATCTAAACATTTTACTTTTTGTAAGATTTCTAGACATTTTAGCCTATTAATCTTGATTTCTCCCAACGTACTTATTTTGTTTATTATTTTATTAATTTTCGTATTTTTATGGTGTGAGTCAGAGTAAATTGCAATGCAAATAACCGTGACATGCATTAGGAGCCTTTATGTAAATTAAATAAATAAATATGTATATATATATATATATATATATATATATATATATATATATATATATATATATAGACCCATCTGAACAATCCGTGGCCACTTTAAAAGAGTAAAATGTTTCTTTTTAATCTGAAAATAAAAACATATAGATTTGTTTATTTACCCTGATAGTTTAATTTGAAGCGCTCTCGTTCCTTTATGTGTGCGGCTGTAGAAACTGCAGGCGGTTCAGGATCCATTGCTGTCTGCCAGTCTTCTGAGATCCAGAACTTCCCGAGGGTCCGTGTTTCTGATAACGCATGTACTGGGTTAGCAATGAATCCCACCGCTTCTGGAGCTCTTTCTCTGAGGGATAAGGTCAAATTCTGTAAGCATTATGACTAGTTATTTGTCAGTTTCAAGACTATTTGTAATGACAAAGTTGTTTACTTTTTGCTCTACTGGACGTACACTAGATGCTAGCACATAATACTAATAACTGCCTATTTCCATAAACCACATCTTTTTTGGTACACACACAAACACACAACTCTAACACATGTCATTATTTTTAATTAAAGTTTTCTAAAGACCTCGATTGCCGAAAAGAAAATCTTACCTGGAATGACAATAGACTTTTATTAAGAATATCACATTGGGTTTGAGACTTTAGTCTTTGAAACTTTAGGGATCTCATCTATTCACAAGCAGCTTGTAACACTCCAAAGAGAAAGGAAAGCTTGAAATCACATCATATGAACCCTTTTAAAGGGAAAAAGGCCATTTTAAACATGTTGTGACTGGTTGTGCCCTGAGGATTGAATCAGGGAAAGAGCTCTGTTTCCATGTACAGGAGGAAATGCATTCTGTCACATTTCACTGGTTCAAACTGTTCATAGATAGCAAATATGACAATTTTTTTCCTTCTGATGTCCAGGTTTCAGTTTTTCTGCGCATGAACATGAAGGTCCAAACATTCACTGTGTTCACCGTTGCCGTGGGAACACTAAACTACTAGTCCCCATCTCTCAACATGAACACACTGTGAACAGAGTGCCCTCGAAATCCTTCAAATATCTGCTTCATTTCTGGGGGCAGCAGGACTGTAGATGCTCTCGTATTAATTAATAAGGTTATTGCATCAGTGCTGTGCTTCATCTCAATCTGATTTCAAGCAGGAAAAAAACAGCTTTGAAGTTTGCAATGTCACATTAGAGGAAAGATGTGAAAGAAGCGTCTCTCATTAGAGAGTGAGTCCCAGACATGTTATGTTACTCCTCAGTAAGATATGTCCAATGAATGAATTTGCTAGTTCTAAAGACTCTTCAACATTCTATGCTTTAATAATCTATAAATATCCACTCTCCATATAGTTTAGAGACAGCTGGATCATGCATGTGTGGTGATGGTTTAGAATTAGGGAAGACTATAGCAACTTGTTATGCAAAGATGCAACTTTAGAATATGGTTTAAAGAATGTGGTCTTGAACAGCAAAGACATCTGCAATCAAAGACCAAAATTCCACACTAATGTCCCACTTACTGTAGATGGAGAACCAGACAGGAGAGAGTAAACAACCTCAAACTTGAAAATATTAAAGGGTTAGTTCACCCGAGAATTAAAACTTGTCCATCTTCTAGGGGAGAGCAGGGGCGAAAGTACCATTTTTCAGAAAAACTTCATTTTAAAAGATACTGTTGTATACAGAGATATATTTCTGCTGTGGTCAGTAACTCAGACGTGTGGTCTAACAATACAAGGTGGTATTTTGTAGAAATGTAGAAAGACTTCAGTATAATTTCACTTTGAACATAAGTTGCACATTTTTACTTTCGACCCCATCGGTTGGGACAAAAGTAACACAACAATATAAGCTAGATTTTTTTCTGTTAGTCTTATTTTTCTTAAGTATACCTGATTGTGACCGTGTTAATAAATAACTGCAAACATATTTTGTCCTTTATCTTTTCAAAAATTACATTTTCATATTTTCATTTTAAATGTAAGTTTAAGTTTCATCAGATGTCTTAAAACCTGAATTTCAATGCATTTTTATATAATAATAAAAAAATTCTACAGAATGCACAATATGAAAAATTTAATGACATTAGCATAATAAAAAACCTCTAAACATAATGTAACAGTAGGCCTATTTATGTTTCCATCCAGTTGTTTTTATGCATGAATTAAAAATGTGCATTAAAACATCTGGAAACACTGCAAATTCACAGTTGGAGGTGTAAAGACTAAGATATGGCTAAAACCTAAATATAAATGTGACGTAGCAGCTGCCCAGAGAGAGATGTTCCTCTATGTCCAGAAACGCCCTCTCAAAAACATCTGGATTAAACCAGACCTCTGTCTGTCAGACATATTCTTTTGGTATAATATGACATAAACATTTGTAAGAAATGATGCAAGACACAGAAATTCACAATATAGCTTGCACTGGAACAAAATAAATACTTTTTTTGACTGTAGCGGGACAAAAGTAACAACTGTTACTTTCGTCCCGACAGGAACTCCTGACATTTAAACTCGATTTAATTTTATATAAAAAAAAATGTGAAAATGCAAACTTTAGGATGTGTTAAAGCACTAAATAACCTGTAGATTTATCATTACTGTGACACATGAAACATGAAAAACAACACGAAATTACCGCTTCAATAATTTACTTTTTGTACTCGAAAACAGTTTTACGGACCTAACTTCGGGAAACGATGAGGAAATTGCATGATATTTCTCAGCTCCGTCAAGGATTGCATGCTGAACATGCTGTCGTAGCTGGGAATGCAAATGCAGAAAGAGGCTCGGAGAAAATCGCTTTGTTACTTTCGTCCCGTGTTACTTTCGCCCCGGTTCTCCCCTACTTACCATCGAAGCATCCTAAGTGTATGTGACTTTCTTCTTTCAGAATAATCCAGTCAAAGTTATATTAAAAACAGTCCTTGCTCTTCTCAACGGGGGTAAGCGGGTGTTTGTTGTCAACAGTTCAGAAGACGTGAAATAAAGGGCACAAATCTGTAATAAAACGTCCCTCACATGGCTCCGGGGGGTGAATAAAGTCCCCCTGTAGTAAATACAGATGTTTTTGTAAGATAACTAACCAGATTTTAAATGCAATAAACACTTTTTTCTAACTCCTGCTGACTGTTGGGAACTGGAAGTAGAAGATGGATGAACTAACCTTTTAACCATAAGAGCAATCTCTACAGCGTGCATCTTTCCTCTCGCCTGTCTTCTGTTTGTGTTTCTTATCTATTGTCATTGTTTAGTATGTTAATTCTTTATAGTTTTTCATAATATAGTTCTGTAAGTCACACTACATTGTGTTCATTCGCATAATAGTTGGACGTGCATATAGATTTCTTTATTATGATAATTTAACCAATATGTCTCTCTGATTGTTTGTGTGGCTTATTTTTCTATCATACCTCTTTCATCACTAATACTTTGTTTAATGTGCTGTGCACATCTATGTTTGTTGATATCAAGCCAAACGTTTATTAACAATAACAATAATACAACAATAATGTCAGTAATTTGTTATATGACTAGAATCAGGATTCAAATGAGCCATCATTGAGCCAGGAAAAAACAGAAGTGAACATTACTGGTAAAGCCTTAGTGGTTAGTTCTGATTTACTGTTCAGATCCGATTTCTGTTTGTTTGTTTGTTTGTTCTCTCTTTTTTCATATTAGAGTGTGAACTTGGTCTTAAACTGACCTGCATGAGTGAAAGAACAAAGAACAACAAAGATTGCATGCAGCATGCTGTCATACAGAGGTCTACACGGAGGCCACTGCAGTTCATTTATTAGGTAATGTCCAGTGGAACCAGTGAATTTGTGCACAGTCAGTAATGGAGACAAGGATGAGAAGATAATATTTAAATATCCCCTCAAGTTGTGCTTGCATAGAGCTGTCCCTGTTATAATTAAGAGTTTTAACACCTCATTGTTCCTCCACCGTCTACTAGTATAACAACTACTGGTGTTTATTACACCACTCTCTGGAATACTTTACTCTGATTGAATTGTTTTCTTTGCAGAAGCTTTGTGTTTATAAATGAGCTAAATCAATATTTTGTGTCTAATTTCTTTTTTTCCGTGTGGCAAGTATCTATATAATAATAGGGATAATGTAGATCCAGCTGATTGTTATGGCAGAATGAATCCCAACAGACTGATCAGGACCTGACGCGGACAGGTTACGTACTGTAACCTATTTTGAGTGACTCCAAGGTCTCACTGCAAAACACCTTTTCAAGTTTTAGTGACACAAATCAGAATTGGCAAAATAAGAGTGGAGTAGCATGACCTTCTCATGTCTCCTACTCCTACTCTGTCATCCACAGTTGTTGCTAATGACTTCACACACGCCAAAACAAAGCAGTCATCATCTGCAACTCATTCTACAAAAACCCTAGATACATCTGCACCTGTTATCTTCTCTGCTGAAAGTAAAACATATGTCACACTGTGACTTTTTGGGGGCGGAACCAAAAGTGGCGAAGGTTGGTTCCGCCCGAAGATGGTTTCCGCCCGGCCCGTATATTACAAACACCAGAATTTCTAGGGAAACTCCGGGAGGCAAATTGGGCTGTACGAGGCACAGGTGAGGACAATAAACGCGGCGATCGTGGATTGGACAATGGAGAGAACAGGAAGGGTATAAAAAGTCTCAGAAATTCAAACAGGAGTTGGAGTTGAATCGTTTCAGGCCGATCCGGCGGGCAGTGTAGAGGTTTGGGCAGAGTCAGCATTGGTGAAGGCAGAGGATCTTCACGGGGTGAAGAAGGAGACAAGGACACTAGTAACTGGGCTGAGTATACAACATTTATTGATGTTTGATGAGACCATCTATATATATATAAACTACTGATGTGTTGGAGTCACAGTCATAGGAAGTACTCACCGGAGGTAACGTCAAAGGCGATCTCCAGCAACGGAAAACCGATGGTGGGAAGAGGATTGGACAGCTAGAAGGAGAAGGAGACAAAGGAAGAGTGTTATCGTTCATTTGTGAGTACTATTGGACAGTGCATTGTACATCATTGGGGAGAGTGCATTATCCAGCGTATGTTGTGAGCATCTGGTAAATAGGCCAGCGGCCCCATTACGGAGCAGAGTTTTGGGTGAGCCGGGAAGTACAAGTACAGGAAGCCGCAAGCAGTCGTGACGGCAACGTTATTCCTCCGGCCCTTCATCTATCAACAACGCCCAACGAAACCCCAGGATAAGTCCTAGTAAACCGTGGTTCTGACCCTATTTCACGTAGAGTGTGTGGAGTGCAGTGGGTGAGTCCTTGTCTTTGCTGTGAGTGTGTACACTTGAAATCTTGCAGTGGTATGCTGTGGTTGTGTTGTCAGTAGCCACCCTGGACTGGATGAGTCGTGGGGGAGACCAGTGACCGTTGAGGCTGGTGAAGCGCCATTTTGTGACCCCTGCATGGAGACCCAAATGTAACGTCCTGTCTAGACCCTTTCAGAATACCCTGGCTCTGTGGAAGCGGTGGTGAAGAATACACGTAAGCAAGACTGGTGTGAGTAAAAGCCAAAAATTATACCTATATGCAAGGAGGAAGTTTTACTGTTGCAAATTAGCTGTGTGGATTTACTTTACCTGTTGTGGAGCCTCTTCAAAGGTTCACCCCGGTCCAGATCCCTTAAACTGCAAATAGAAGAGAGGAGAGGGAATCGTTCGGGCCGGTGCGACAGTGTTTAACTTTCCCCGACGCACAGGAAATCCCTGTGGAGGCCTGCACTACGACGATTTACTACTCCAGGTCTGACAGTTCATCTACTTACTGTATCGCAGTATTTCACCGTAAGCCCACCGCCCAGGAGAAGTATTCTAGGAGAATAGAGCCCCAGTTGCCTGTGGAATACTTACCTTTGTCCATTGCTACGAATCACTAAAGTGAGAATAGAGCCCCAGTTGCCTGTGGAATACTTACCTTTGTCCATTGCTACGAATCACTAAAGTGAGAATAGAGCCCCAGTTGCCTGTGGAATACTTACCTTTGTCCATTGCTACGAATCACTAAAGGGAGAATAGAGCCCCAGTTGCCTGTGGAGTACCTACCTGTGTTGTCCCCCGCAGTTTGAGTGACCTCTCTCTTGCAGTGCCATTGGAGTTCTGTGTCGCGGGTTGGCGCTCACCTCGGGGTGTGCAGAAGGGGAGGCGCCGCCCGAGCACCCTGTACGAAGAGATCGGAGGAAAAAGTCGTTTATCAGCCAGTCGTATGGACCCAAGTAACAGGTAGCCACTCTCACCGGATCGATTACTCATTGTGTGTTTCACTCTGCCTTCAGGAGAAAAGAAGGGCGCCACGAGTCAACAAAGGGACATACTAACCCTCGCCGCATAGTCCTCTCCGGCCCCTTTCTCCTCCTGCTGAACCGAGACGATAATTTTAAGATTTACCTCCCCCTCCCTGAATTATTTTAATTAATTTAAATAAAGTTGTTTTAATATTACTTACGCTTGGTCTGTCTGGTCATTGGGGTTGCTTTGAGACCTCCTCGAGGTGGAAACTAGGAAGGGGCGTGACTTGCAACATCTGTGGTCCGCTCCGACCTGTGACAGATACTCCAGCTTTTAAAACAGTGGGAAACATTCCCTTTCCTCCTGTACCAGACGTTTTGTCCATTTTTTTTGCCCTATATCTAAATTCTACACCTAAACTTTTCTTTATTACCAAAGCTGTGGACTGATTGGTTTTCCTCTGACCTATCTGGAAAATAGTAACCTGTTTGACCTCTATCAGTCAGTTTAAACCTGCTCTCCTGGATTGAAGCATCAATGTCTGAAACTTGATGTAAGTTGCAGAGAGATGAGGAGATGTGTGATGAGGGAAATTCTGTGCACACTGCAGACCAGTCATGCTGCTGCTTTCTGGATCATATGTAGAGGTATTATTGAACATTTTGGATGGTCAGCCAGAAGAGTATTGCAAAGGTCAAGCCCAGAAATGACAAGGGTCTGGATGAGAAGTTGTGCAGAAAGGGCCTGATCTCCCTGATGTTGTGTAATTCAGACCTGGATTAAAATGCTGTCAGAGTGGTCTTTAAAGATCACCTTGTTATCAAAGACTGCCAGAGATTTGTGACTGGTCTGGTTGAGATTATTGTTGATGTTCCCTAGCTGGATGATAAAGTTGTGCTATACAGTTGGAGTGGGTTGGAAGTAAAAAATGGAGAAAATGAGGGGTCCAAGAACCCATCTCTGAGGTACCTCATGACAAGTTGATGTATTTTGGATGGCAGAAAATATCTGAGGTAGTGATTCTGAAGTGTAGCACAGCAGTGTAAATGCACTGTGAATAAAAACATCGCTCCAGCCAAGCCATCGCATCACTTCAGCAGCTGTTAGATGCCCCGGATCCCAAAGAAACATTCACACCAGTGCTTTTTCAGTAACATCTGTGAAGTTGAGGGGGGGGGGGAATAATAATAAATGAATAACACAAATTGGAAATGCTTGTGGGATTTCCTAACATTTACAGATAAGGATATAACCGTAAAATGTTATGTGCTGAGAAAAACAGGTATCCAGATGCATTAAACAGCACACACATCAACCCAGAGCACCTAACAGGGAAAGCCTCATTGTACTATATGCCTATGAGCTTGTTTGAAAAGCATAATATAAAGCATTGTCATTTTTTGGATAACTTGTTTTGTCCACTTTTCCACCAGCAGCTTGGTTTGTGTCCTCTGCAATACAGTATTTCAGATGCATTTTGTTCATAGAAATGTGTTATTCACAGCTGTAAAGTGACATGACTGACATATGTTTTGTGAACAGAGCACAGACATGATTAATGGATAATCAAATTCATGTTCATTTATTTTCATTATTGATTTCATCTATTAGTTCCTGCGGCCTTAAATCTCATTATCTGTGAGTCACAAACATTAGGATGATGGGAGTTGGAACACAGTGCCCAAGACCATGGTCAGTGCAATCAACCAGCAAATTGTGAGCTAGCTTACTCAATATTTCAAACTATAAAAGTTCAGATTACATTCTTGTGTATTAAACAATCTAAAGTTTTTCTAATGTAAAACTTGTCTTTATTAACAAAGCGTTTGAGGCAATATCTCTTTCAGCAGCTACAGTATCTTTTCTAGATGGTCTCCTTTTGAATAACTTACCAGGTTCAACTTTACCAGATTACCATTCAAACAGTAATTCAAAACAAATGTATTTCAGCAGATTTGTTTGATTTATTTCCCCCAATTAAATGTGTGTGTTTTTGAAAGGCCACAGTTGCTGAAGTGCATATACTATTTATAAGTTTTGTGTTTCAGCTATGGTAGTGTATGTTCATTGAATTATACTTTTTAATGATGTTTCTTAGGAAGACTCGTGCTGTGCTGTGAAACGCTCTGGTTTAAACAAAAAGACAGGAATGTTTTCTCATGCTGATATACAGCAAAGATTTTCATACTTTATTGCTTATATATATTTATGTACGCCAATGTTAATCACAGGTCAGTTTCCATCAGTGTCAGTAAGTGGCTCATGGGTGTTCTTCAGCACACAAGCTTATGTGATTAGAACAAATTCAATTTCTGTGTCTGACTGATGTAACTTGTTAAATTAAGTCTGTTTTTAAATCCATCATATTCGCATGACTTCTCAACAGTCTTGGTGATCCACCGCTCTGCACATTTTGTATGTATTCCTTATTTAACACAGACCAGATACTAAGTGCGCAGAACAGTTGATCACCAAGACTGGAGTTGAGAACCACTTCCTTAAAGCAATAACTAATTAAAAACAATACAGTATATGCTACTACTATTACTACATATATCCAGCCTAGGCGATTATTTTAAAGACTGTTTTTCTTCTTATTTTTGCAGTGGCTCTCTCTACCTGTGCAGAGGTTTTGAGGATCTCTGACCCTGAAAAACATACCAGCTATCCACAGCACCTTGTCTAGAAACCGTAAGTCGTTGACACTGCACACAAATCAAGAAATAAAAAAAAAACATATAAACCTAGGAGCTAAAGACATATGAAGTCAAGTCAATTCAACTTTCCAACAGTCCAAATGTGTCAAAGCAACTTTACAGTATCACATAGGAAAACAGTGTGTCCATAATGCAAAGGGACTATAGTAAGCCAGAAAAACTACTATCACAGCCAGGATTACAATCAATAAACAATGGAGCAACAGCATGAATACAAGTTAACAACTGATAACACAATACTGACTAACATCATAACTGTTTCTGAAAACCAAGCATTTACAGCAAAGCATGTTATTCTGCAACATTGTGACAGTACAGCAGTATCAGCCCACAAAATGTCATTAGTCCACCAAAGAGCATTAATCGAATTGAAATCCAGTCCCTGAATGTTTTCTGAAAGCAATTTTAGAAGTTACATTTCTGTCATGTTGAATCAGGAGTAACTTCAGCAAGAGACCGGGTCTGGTACCAGTCTGATAACAGGCAGAGAAGTTCCCCAGTAGAATATGTTAAAACAAAAAGACAGCATAGAGTGACTCAGTTATGTCAGCATCCTCTTCTGCTGTCTTTGGCAGTGTCCCCTCCCCTCATGCCTTATATTAAATTCTTCAGCTAAATCATTAAATCTACTAAAACTCCACAGAGCTGCCCACTCCACGTCCTCCTCCCGCTCTCATTCTCTGAGTGCATTAAAAATGAGTCACGCGTGTGATCGAAACCAGTGCATTAGAGCTCATGAATTTGGCATGCCTTGCTACGCAGAAGCAAGACTATTCAATCTGAACTTTACTGAGTGATACTCATGAACTTGTGCTATGTATAGCTCAGGTCAAAGCACCACATTAAACATTGATGGCTTGGTCTATGATGTCATGGAGCATTATTTCACTGCTGGAATTTCATTTTATCAGAATTAAGATCTAGGAGATACAGTAACAATCTGTATTTGATCAGGAACCTAAAAACAGTGTAGTGACTGTCAAAAGCTATTGGACGTCTGTCTCTAAGATGCATTTCACCTTTTTGAATTACAACCAAATTGTTTATCATCATTTAAAGAATACATGTTTTGGTATGAAACAACACCTCCACCATGTGATTTTTATGTCTATAAGAAGACTATAGTCCCACTATCTTAATCGTTTCAAAGGGATTTTAGATAAATGGTCTCTAAAATATGTTTATGCAACATAAGACATTAGTATGTGCTTTATAAGTGATAAACAGCCGATATGCCAGTTATACACATGTTAGTTAATAGTGAGAGGTGCTCCTTAAAATAAAGTGTTACTAATTTGGGATACTATCGGTGGCAGATTTTGGGGCGATTAAACATATTTTTGAAATGTTATCATGACAAACCGTTTTAGAGATTTTGTTCTTTTGCCATTCTAGAATCAAAAAAACTGTGCCTACGTAGGAAATATCTGCACAGGGGTGTTACTAAGATGTGAAATGGCTTGCTCAAGGGTTTTTAGTTCTTCTTAACAGAAAGAGGCTGGCAAAAAAAAGTGCTAAGCAATACTAGGAAAATGCTTTTTCTGGAGATGCTGGTGAACAACTTGTTGTAGGAGGCAATGATCGTGATTTTGCCAAGTGGAACGTGTTACTGGATCAACATTTTTTTTTTGCCTGTCCTGGAACAGACAAGTGTATTTTCTGCAGTTTTCCATGTTTAACCTCACAAAACTCAAAAACACTTACCTGTAACAGCAAACTGGAGTTTATATACTAGCTAGAGCAGAACTGGCCCCTCTCAAATGATCTGTATTGTGAAAAGCACTTCATAAAACTGAAGCATGCAGCTTGGCGAAAACACAGTAAGAGTCTGCAGCTGCCATGTGACCTAGAGATGGAGAATTTACTACACAGACACTACATTCAGAGACACTCAAAATCCATGTTGCCCACAATGAAGAGAGAGAGTTTAAAAAGATCTAACTTTGTGGTTTATTCCCCCAAGAGCTTGCATGCAGCCTTCCTGAGAGAGCGAGAGTGTTTGAGTTGAGGTTTGAGGTGTGATGTGTGCTCTCCCCAGGGTTTTGCTCAATGATCCCTAGAACATACTGCTTGCTCATTCAGCCGTAGAGCTTCTGTATCGGAGTGTTTTAAACAATATGCATAAATTAGACATGAGGGGAATACATCTTGTTAACCTCTGGACAATTTAGCATTCGTCTGTTGATGTTGTTTTTGTTTTTTAAATCGACATCCACTATATTCTGCCAAATAAGGTGTGCTTGAGGTGAAATAACTTGTGGTTTTTGTGCAGATATCTAACATATCTAGAATCTTGTTGCATTTATTTAAACAGCAAAAACACATGAGATCAGATTTTTGGGGGCCTGATTTGGGCCACTTTCGAATGTGATCTGATACCAGCTATTTTGCATGCAAAACATAGGCTAGAGGTCTGGTCCAAAACCAATATATTTGGTGTTCAGTAATGGAGAGTGCACAGATTGGATCCAAAGCAGAGTTGTTTCTAATTGTTCAAATTTAGATTTATATATTTTTTAGGTTTATATCTTTTAAGTATCTACACATCTTTTAAAGGCAGAGCTGGTACTGGTTATGGAAAAACACCATGAAACTGGAATAGTCCAGCTGAGAATTGGTGGTCCAGTGTTGACTTTTCTCAGAGCATTTGGAAAGTCTGGAGAGCAAAAAAAAAAAAAAAAAAAAACTACTGGCATGCACACTGATACAAATTAAGGCCACTGACATATACAGTATATAAGGATATGTCAGTGCAAGTTGCATTGAGTTTACAGCTCAGACGTGCATTTTAGTCTGTGACTAGGCTTAAACCTTGTCTGTGAAACCAGGCAATACAATATTTCACTAACATTTTACAACCACAAAGTGTTACACTATAACTATAGTCCTCTCTCTAATAAGTTTTATCGTTTTGAAGATTAACAAATTTCTTTCTGTGAAATGCTTTGCTTGAAAATTGTGCTTGTTATTTTTTAAGTAAATGGCACTTGATTTCAGATTTTCATTGCCTAATGCAATAACATGAAATGTGACTCAGTCTGTGCTAATACATTTAATTAACAGAAAATTATAAGTTACTTATAAAAGCTCTGTTGAACTTCTAACTTCTGAATGCAAATAAGTTGCTCTTTTGATTGCTCTCCAAAAATGCCATTAAAATAAATAAATATATAAATAAAAAGTGAATGTCTTAAGACATGAAGTGTTAGTTTAATGGTCTCGGACATGTCACACTATGAATGCCTCGTGGCACTAGCTCATTTGAGTTTATTCAAATGCCTTTCTTCACAAACATTGTCTGAGGTGTCATCGGCTGAGAGAGCACACTCTCACGCCCGGGCCACTAATGAGACGTATCTGTCATCGTGGATGATTTGCTCGATGAGACTAATTACTGTGTTTCACCCATAGATGATAATGAATTCATTATTTATGTTGTGGCTGTATTTTCAATCATCTGATCCAATCTAGAGATGCAGACTTCGAGCAGGTTTATTATGGGAGTGCTGTGGTAGTGTAAGTGTGAGTGAATGGTTTTAAGAACACACTCTTGAGCTTGTGAAGAGACAGCAGAGTGTTTTCTCCTCTCTCTCTCTCTCTCTCTCTCTCTCTCTGACTCTGTCTCTGACTCTCGATCTCTTGCCCGGGGAGGCCAGACTGTCTGCTGTGGTTCTGACCTGTCTCAATGTCTGACTGACAGCAGATTGACATACGAAAACATGGGCCGCTTTTTTAGAGTCTGTTCTTGTGGTCTCAGAAATAGACACTGACAGGCTGCCACTGATGTTATTCATATAATGATATTCACAGACAGGCAATAGAAGTGAAGGGTCAAGTCATTATTGCAGCTAGAAGGAAAGGCATGGCAACACAAGAGAGATAAAACAAATATAAATCCATCAATTGAGTTCACTTAAATGGTCAAATATGGCCAATTGTAAGCCAAGTTACTATTAATATTATATAAAAGCATATAAAAAAATCAATCAAGCATCTTTACAGAAAGTGAACATTAGATGTCACAATTAATTTGAATGCCTCCTAGTCTGCACTTACTTGTTTATTGCTGGCTTGTCAAAGGAATACATACCCACTTTTTAATTGATTTACAAGCTCTATCCTGGTTAACATTATTTTACTTAACTATTCTTTTATCTGAAACTGACAGAATTGATTTCTTGATTGTCATGCTACCCCTCATTGTATTTAATTAGTAAAATTTGGAATATATTTCAATATGATATTACTGTAGAAATAACAGTTACAAATTGCTATTTTGTTCAGTTTTGTATTATGTGTTCTTAAAGGAGCCTTGCTATGATTTTCACTTTTTTCCATTTTAGTCAGTGTGTAGTGTGAATGTTTGGGCATAAACAAAAAGATCTACAAAGTTATAAAACTCAAAGTCAACTCCAAAGAGATATATATAAAAAATGTAAATGCTTGGGCGGTGGGGAGGGGCAAGATCTTGGTTTGAACACTTGTTTGAGTGCATCAGAGAAGACGATGACGAAGAAGTGTGTTAGCGGTTGTTGACATTGTATCTAAAACATATTTTGGCCAAAAAAACAACAACAATAACGTTACCATTCTAATATTTCTTGCATTATCTGTGCATGCAAAAGTTCTAAAAGCTAAACTCTGCATGCATTGGCCCTCCAGGGGTGCGTTTCCCAAAAGCATCTTTGGCCAACTATGGTCGCAAGTTGCGTCATTACCAACGTAGTTCAACAATTCGGTGTTTCCGGAAACCATAGTTCAAACGAATATTGCATCGCAAACTTGTGTCGTTGGAACGACAGCTCTTCACCTGTGGTTAGAGGCATAGTTCATTGTTAGTTATCGACCCTATGCCCTATTCCTTTAGAAGATTTCACCATCCACTTTGAGTGATTTTAAACACTTAAAGTTGTGGTTTAAGTTTATTACCTAATTCGCCTTCTTTATTATTATTACAAATTCAGGGTGTCTGATGTTAGAGGCCCAGGATGGAGAGGGCCTGATGTTGGTGACCTGAACTTTGAAGGCAAAGGCCTGGTTGATGCACATATATCTATACCTCCAAGGATCCTTCCATTGAAACAGGCCCCAGGATGTCCCTCTGTAGGGACATGAGAAACTGAATTGATACCCCATCAGTCTTTTTTGTTTCCCTCTTATGTGCAGCAGCCCTTCATTTTGTCACACTTGCTAAGTCCCTTTTATTTTTTGTCAGTATTTGTAATGCTGTTTTTCAGCTTTGAAAATAGCTGGGCTTTATTATTTTCCACCTCCTACAAAGGAACTGCAATTTCATTCTTTGAAATTTGGGGTTTTCGTGTAATTTTCATTAACACATGGCTGAATAAGCAACAGGTGTCCACAACACTACATCACAGTTTAAAACAAAAAAACATGTATTTTCAATTGTGGTTAGGTAGCCTATCAATATTAAAAAAGAAATTGTATTTATATGAAAGTGTGAAATTATTGACACTGGCATCAGAAAAGAGCACATTTTAACTCTATGTGTGTATATAATGTATAGCAGAATAAATTAATGATTAGTTACGTACCGTCATTTGAAAAGCGTATTTTGTGTCGAAGAAAAGAGAAAATAAAACCAAATTACTTTAGGTGGCAGTATGTGCTCATGGCTCCAGTCAGCCATTAGATCGAAGAAAAAGTAGACCAACAGCTCAAACCAACATTGTTTGAACTATGGATCTGTGACACAGGTACCATAGTTTCATGAAACAGTTGTGACGAGCCAGTTTGTTTCCATAACGATGCACTGTACTATGGTGGTTAATCTGCAAGTTATGTAGTTGTACGGGAAACGCACCGCAGGACAAGATTTGAGGAACCCTGGTCTTAGCTGGGAAGTCGTGGCCTAATGGTTAGAGGGTTGGACTCCCAATCTAAGGGTTCTGGGTTCTAGTCTCGGGCCGGACGGAATTGTGGGTGGGGGGAGTGCATGTACAGCTCTCTCTCCACCTTCAATACCACGACTTAGGTGCCCTTGAGCAAGGCATCGAACCCTCAACTGCTCCCCGGGCGCCGCAGCATGAATGATGAACACTGCTCTGGGTGTGTGCTCACAGTGTGTGTGTGTGTGTGTGTTCACTGCTCTGTGTGTGTGCATTTCGGATGGATTAAATGCAGAGCACAAATTCTGAGTATGGGTCACCATACTTGGCTGAATGTCACTTCACTTCACTTCAGCTGTCCGCCAATCACAACGCACTGAGACAGCTTACCAATCACAACACATTTTGTTTTTCTGAAGGCAGGCCTTCATGCAACCCAGAACTAATTGAGCCGGCACTGGAAAGAAAGGTAAGAATGAGTTTTTCCAAAAAAAAAAACAAGCATGAGAGCATGTTCTAGTACACCCCCAAAACAAAATCAAGAATTGAGAAAGAGCATAAAAGGACTTCTTTGAGTTGAACAGTTTTGAAAATAGGATGTCAACGTGTGAAAATGCAGGCCTACATTCCACAATCAAGCCTAATCTTGATTTAGAAACTATCATGGGCAGCACACCACATCTGTTTTACTTCTATTTTGCCTATGATTATGAGATCACATGAAACCCATGAAAGCAACTTCTTATTTGTTTGCTTATCAATCTTTTGGCAGTGCTTTAATGCAATTGGTTATGTACAATTGTCTGCTGTTTCCTACATTATCAACTGTTTATGTCACACTGATAAAAATAAATTACACTTATACATTGAGGAATCTTTCAGATTACTTACAATAGAACAACGCATTTTTTGGATGACTGTTTCTTGAACCTAGGAGGGGAAGTACTTCTGACTTTGCTACGACAATCTGGCGCTTCTTAATTAACTACTGGAAGTATGTTTTGTTGGTAGTTTTTACTATTAAGTATTTTCTATTATTAAGTTATTAAGTATTTTCTATTGACTTTTCGAACACCGAGTTTGTGAGAGAGAGAGACATCTCAGCTGTCTTTACATTTATTTTGTTAAAAATTAAGCTTGCGATAATGGAAAGGGGAGTTACATTTCTGATGAGTGTTTGCGGTTTTCGGCCAATCACAATGCACTGGGACAGTTGGCCAATCAGAGCAGACTGTGCTTGTTGGAAGGAGGGGCTTTGTAGAAAGTGACTCGTTTGAGAGAGAGACCGGGCATAGAGGACCTACAATAATGTACAGTATTTTAGAAATAATGTGTTTTTGAGAACATTAAAGCATGTAAACATATTCTGTTACACCAAATACATAAAATAATGATAAAAATAATAAAAAGCATCATATGACTCCTTTAATCGAATGCATAATTTGTTAAATGCATGATGTTGTCATAATCTGTCTAGTGTGTTTTCTATTAAATGTGCCCTTATGTAATATATTGCTCTCAGGTTAATCTTGACTAATGCAGCTGAATGTTTGAAGCATTAGATTATTTCTAGCATATGGCTCTCCGCACATTTTATATTCAGTCATGTTGAAAAAGTTTCCGTTTAATTAATTCAATCGATTACTGATTTTTTTTACCCTGTATTAACATGGACTTCTCTGGAGACCGGAACACAAGAGCACCCAAACAGAAGTTAGAATCAATCATGGCAGCACTCATCGGTTACTCTGGAAAAAGGTAGATAGATCAGCCATTCAATTAGATTTGAGCTTTAATCACGTTCCTGGAGGCACAGCAGTTTCACAAAAGATTGATGGCACTATTGCACTGAAACCCATTTTGAAAACCAGTGTAAACACAGAAGGAAAACATTACATAATTGTGTTAGAAACACAATTCAGAAAAAAAGTCACATTTATAGCCTATTCTTTAAACATACTGCTTTGTTTCTTTTTCTAATAGAACAATAACACACTCACCATCAATCTATGAAACTCCCAGTGCTCTTCACCTTCTCTAGAATAGGATGGTGATTAACGCCATCTTTTTCTTAGCCTTTCCTCATTGAATAAAACAAAAACAAAGTAAAATCTGCCTAACTTAAAGGGCCCCTTTTTACAAGTTGTAATATTGGTCTTGGGTGTCCCCAGAATATGTCTGTGAAGTTGCAGTTCAAAATACCACACAGATCATTTATTATAACATCTGGAAAACGTCATTTTTGGGGCGGCTATAAAAAAATAGCTGTTTTGGCGTGTATGACATTTAAATGCAAATAAGCTGCATATTCCCGCCCCGTCTCCTGTCTCTCTGAATTGCATATCTACAGCAATAAACAGTGGGTACAAGCAATATGAGCGAGAACAAGAGATCCTGTGTTCAGTAGTACATGTGGGAAGCCGAATGCACTGAAAGCACAGCACTGATCAGTTAAAATACTTTGATAATGTACACACATGAATAGATTAAGAGCACTCTAACAACAAGATATTCACTAAGCAGTCTAGAGTCTCATTTTTTTTTTTTTTTTTTAATAAAAGTAGTTTTATGCATCCTCTGTGTCTCAGATGTTGGGAGAAAATGAAGACTCTTATGTTCAGTCTTACACCCAAAGACTGCTTTTATTGGCATTGCAGCTGCTCGAGAGCGGAGAAAATGGAGGACAGCATACAACCAGACATAACTCGCTGAGGGTGGAAACTACAGTAAGCAGGACTGTCAGTCAGCGGCTGTGGGCGGGGCCTAAACAATGTGATGTCACATTGCTTAGAGAATCAAATCCGCTTGCCTAGTGAAACTGATTTGATTTAAAGAGGATTCAAAAATAAGGAGTGTGTGGATTTTTATTATTGAGGGATGGTTGTGTTCAACACGCTGCCAACACACATTTGTGTCCAAACAACATGTAAAAGTGTACTTTGGATAATATATTTAAAAGCTTCTGATTGGCCATTGTGCTCAAAGAAATCTATAGACATGTCTATGATTTGCTGCACTGCTCAAAAGTACAAAAGAAAAAACATTTTGTAAACAGAAACCTTTGTGCAAACACAAATATACATTAATGGGTTGCACTTTATTTTACAGTACGTGTACTAACATGTACTTATAGTGTACTTACAGTGTATTTATCTAAGAAAGTTCTGGTAATACAAGGTAACTGCATGGGGTAGGGTTAGGTTTAGGGGTAGGTTCAGGGTTAGTACCTAGTTATTACATAGGTATTGTAATTACTATAATACATACATAGTATGTACATGAGGAAGAGGACTGTAAGATAAAGTGCTACCCATTAATGTTTATTTGTGCTTGCCAAATCTGTTGCTTTATATACTGTACAGTATTATGCATGTATTATATACTGTATATATATATTGTGATTTGTAGAGTGTTAGGATGAGAAAAGACAGGATTCAGAATGAAAATAACCAATGATATCAGGAACAAGATATGGCAGAATTCAGATTTAATATGGTAGAGCAGAGAAAGGTAGGAAATGAGAATTAAAAATAATATATATATATATATATATATATATATATATATATATATATATATATATATATATATATATATATAACACTATTTACTTCTACTGAGTACATACTTTTAACTATCAATCAAGAAATCAAATAATTCTTAAAAACATTATAATAATACAGGTCCTTCTCAAAAATTAGCATATTGTGAAAAAGTTCATTATTTTCCATAATGTAATGATAAAAATTAAATTTTCATATATTTTAGATTCATTGCACACCAACTGAAATATTTCAGGTCTTTTATTGTTTTAATACTGATGATTTTGGCATACACCTCATGAAAACCCAAAATCCCCATCTCAAAAAAATTAGCATATCATGAAAAGGTTCTCTAAACGAGCTATTAACCCAATCATGTGAATCAACTAATTAACTCTAAACACCTGCAAAAGTTTCCTGAGG
Source organism: Carassius gibelio (assembly GCF_023724105.1). Classification (NCBI taxonomy): domain Eukaryota; kingdom Metazoa; phylum Chordata; class Actinopteri; order Cypriniformes; family Cyprinidae; genus Carassius; species Carassius gibelio. The sequence goes on from NC_068409.1 coordinate 6,520,861, forward strand.
CTTTTAAAAACTCCCAGCCTGGTTCATTACTCAAAACCGCAATCATGGGTAAGACTGCCGACCTGACTGCTGTCCAGAAGGCCATCATTGACCCCCTCAAGCGAGAGGGTAAACCACAGAAAGAAATTTCTGAACGAAGAGGCTGTTCCCAGAGTGCTGTATCAAGGCACCTCAGTGGGAAGTCTGTGGGAAGGAAAAAGTGTGGCAAAAAACGCTGCACAACGAGAAGAGGTGACCGGACCCTGAGGAAGATTGTGGAGAAGGACCGATTCCAGACCTTGGGCGACCTGCAGAAGTGGACTGAGTCTGGAGTAGAAACATCCAGAGCCACCGTGCACAGGCGTGTGCAGGAAATGGGAACAGAGAAGCAGCACTGGACTGTTGCTCAGTGTCCAAAGTACTTTTTTCGGATGAAAGCTAATTTTGCATGTCATTCAGAAATCAAGGTGCCAGAGTCTGGAGGAAGACTGGGGAGAAGGAAATGCCAAAATGCCTGAAGTCCAGTGTCAAGTACCCACAGTCAGTGATGGTCTGGGGTGCCATGTCAGCTGCTGGTGTTGGTCCACTGTGTTTTATCAAGGGCAAGGACAATGCAGCTAGTTATCAGGAGATTTTGGAACACTTCATGCCCATTCCCATAGAGTATCTGTGGGATATTGTGAAGAGAAAGTTGAGGGACAAAAGACCCAACACTCTGGATGAGCTTAAGGCCACTATCGAAGCATCCTGGGCCTCCATAACACCTCAGCAGTGCCACAGGCTGATTGCCTCCATGCCACGCCGCATTGAAGCAGTCATTTCTGCAAAAGGATTCCAGACCAAGTATTGAGTGCATAGCTAAACATAATTATTTGAAGGTTTCATTTTCACTTTTTATCACTTTTTTGTATTAAAAACACTTTTCTTTTATTGGTCGGATGAAATATGCTAATTTTTTTGAGATAGGAATTTTGGGTTTTCATGAGCTGTATGCCAAAATTATCAGTATTAAAACAATAAAAGGCCTGAAATATTTCAGTTGGTGTGCAATGAATCTAAAATATATGAAAGTTTAATTTTTATCATTACATTATGGAAAATAATGAACTTTTTCACAATATGCTAATTTTTTGAGAAGGACCTGTATAAGTTGTCAAGGTTGAATAAATAATAATAATGCATGTTCAAGGCTTAGCTAACATAAAAGCATAATGAATGTATGTCTGCCTGTCTCATTTAAGCCACAGATCCTGCTGTACACTAGATACAGCTCCTGCAGTGCTGTGATGCTTTTCCTTATTATTAACACGATTTCACTGTAGCTAAACTTCTGCTCGTTTCTCTCATTGAAAAGGATTTTAGCAGATAACTTTTTCCAATCAGTTCTCTACGCTATAAATACTCCCCTCATCACACTTCTCCAGCTAAACGTCTGCACATGCACATGTCTCCCCTGACAGAAACCAAACATTACCAAATGGTACAGTGTGTACATATTAATATATATATATATATTTTTTTTTTTTTGCGCATTTTGGTGTGAGAGAGATGATGTAAATGTCATTGTATGGATTAAGCTCTGTGTATATTTTCTATGTGAAGCTTGCCTGCTTTTGTATTTCGCTGAAAATCAGCAATCTATGAGTCTAGAACAACATGAGGATCAGTGAATGATGCTATTAACCCTTTACTTTTAGTAGCCCTATAAATAAAACATTCCTTTCTAAATGAATCTGTGCTCAAATTGCCCTGATGCTTCATCGAAGGATTTAAACAGGTAGAAATTCACAAAACTAACAGATTGCTGCAAATACTCCAGGGACACGGAGGTCAAAGTGAGGTCCTTACAGTTCTGCCGAATTACCATTTTAATGTCAGAGTCTTCCTGAGAAAGCAGTGCAGAAACAGAAATGCCAGCTGCATTTGTGTGTGCGTGCTTGTAATGTGCTCCGTCTATGAGAGCGAGTGACATTGAGATGGAGGTATTCAGCGAAGCATGAAATAAGCTTTTCTGGAGAACAGTGCAGGGTTGGGAGGATGGGGGTGGGAGTGCGGGGTGATCGCTCATGTTATTTCTTAATTAACAACTAGCTGTTCTTAAGCCAAGCTCGTAAAATGTGTTCTATTCATCCTTTCTGGCCAGTCGGCTGCTAATTTCTGCAAATATTAATTTCCATCAGAAATTCTGAGTATCTGGAAAAGAAGCTTTAAAATATATGAATTACTATACGCTCAACATTGTGTATGCAATTAAAATTGATTTAAATACAAGCTTTCCATAACCGTAGTCTCTCTTATTGAAGATTTACTAGTGTGTGTCAGTGTGGTGATGCCAGCAAGAATAATTAGTTTTGTCTTTATACAATCAAGCCCATACAGTCCTTTTGGTTATTTGGGTGAACTATGCCTTTAAGGGCCCCAAAGCCCATTGAAACCTTGGGAGGAAATATGCACACTTTCAATGCTTGGGCCCTATTGTTCTCCTAAAGAGTATTACAGATTTCCTCCCAAGGTTTCAATGGGCTTTGGGGCCCTTAAAGGCATAGTTCACCCAAAATTGAAAAGTAACTGAAAATGTACTCGCCTTCAGGCCATCCAAGATGTAGATGAGTTTGTTTCTTCATTGGATTTTGAGAAATGTACTATTGCATCACTTGCTCAGCAATGGATGTTCTGCAGTGAATGGGTACCGTCAGAATTGGAGTCCAAACAGCTGATAAAAACATCCAATAGTGTACATATATGTTTTTAATAGGGATGCACAATATTATCAGACAGATATCAGAATCGGCCGATAATGGCTTTAAAGGTAAATACTGGCATCGGCCCGATATGAAAGTTAATGCAGATACATCTTGCCGATAAGAGGAATACATTAACTCACATGTGCTCAGGGTGTGCTAGTGATTAGATCACGTCAGAAGTGTGGCTGATCCTTGAAGCTAAGTTTTGTCTGAATGATGATTAGATTCACTCTTTTGGATCGCTGCATTTAATCTGTGAGAGCATGTACAGAATGCATTAGGTGAGTGATGGAGTAAACAGTAACAGCACATGCAGTGGCAGCCTCCCCCAGGTCCTAACGCCTGCTCGGTACGGAGTTATAATCTGTAGGGAGCACTGCTGACCTACTTCTAATTAAATTAAAGTAAAATAGCCTACATAAAAATTGTTTTCAGCATAAATAAAGCAGTAATTGATGTCATAAAATAATGAGTGTGTTTTGATTTAAAGGTCAGAAGCTATAGCTTACATGACCAAAAAATAAATAAATTATTATTATTATTATTATCACAAACATGACACTTGTAAATTAAATAATTGTATACAGTATATACTGATTTATTCATTCATTTGTAATATGTTTTATTTTTTAAACAAATCATAAGCTCTAAAAGAGTTGTGGAGTTTTTGCTACAAATGTTAAATCTTAAAATAAAACATTAGGGTAAGCAACACCAAAAATGTAGCGATTGATTATTTAGGCTATAGTTATTTTAAAAGCTTCAATGTACTGTCAAAAAAACTTCATTATTGTTTATTTAATTCTAACATGAGAGACTTGGTGTTGTTTCCAAACAAAAGGAAATATATTGGTATCGGCCAAATTATGAAAATAAATATCGGCATATCAGATATCGGCATCTAAATAGCATCTAAAATGTGCACCCTATTACACGTGTACTGTTACATATTTACAACTTAGTAAATAATGGAGATATTTTGTTCTGAGAAAGTCATTTTATTGCTAAATAGATTTCTAAATGAAATCCAGATGGGACCAATAACAGCAGAGTCATTTGCACTCTGCATAGTGGCATATAATTATCATCAAAGCTCAAGAAGTATGAATTATGTGAATTGCAACAGTGTACCATTAATGTGCGTTGACTGGTTTGTGTTTTTGTGTGCTGTCACAATATCTCTTAATAGCCTTTAGAAATCACAGAACAAAATGAAACCTTTAAAACGCCTAATTAGGTCAGTGCATTAACTGTGATCAATAAATGTGGTGGAGTTAATTCATCTTTATTTACTTAATTCATTATTCGTGCAATGAAATCTCCCTATAAACTAACTTAGCCTAAAAGGATCTGTAAAAATGTGTTTATCTCTAAAGCTTACATTGATGTTCTAAAGTAATGAAAGCCTATGTGGCTAGACCCTGCAAATCTGAACGATATCATGATGTGCAATTCTATACTTTAAATAAATCAGTCCAGAGAAAGGTGATGGTGCACATTTTGACACAAAGACTTCAACAAATAGCTGAACAGAAGTTTGATAATGTCCTCTAAAAATCCTGATAATACTCACTTAACCCATCTCAAACATCCTTTTCTGTCTTTGAGCTGCTGAGATCTAGTGAGGCGGTGTGGACAAATGAAGGGGAGGAGAAGTCAAGGGCAGCAGGAGCTCAGCTGATAAACATAATTTACACTCTCCACAACCAGAGTCGTTAATTATCTTCACAGTCCCTGGCTAATGCACAACTCATGGAGAAAGAGATAGGAGTTGAGACAACACAATCAAAGACAGTACTATAACCTTCCTCCTGTCTAGAAAAATATATCATTACACATCCTTAAAGTTCACACAGATATGATAGTTGTGTCATCATTTAGTCACCCCATGACTTCCTTTCTTCTGCAGAACACAATTGAGATTTTACCTGTAGTGTACAGAAACAAGAAAAAATGGGACCGTTTTTCAAAACATTTTGTTCAATAAAAGAAGTCATACAGTTTTGGGTGAGCTATCCCTTTAAACATCCATACACAATAAATAAATACTTCTCTATCATGGCACCATAAGCTCCACTCATGTTCAGTCACTTAATGGCTCAGACCTGTCTACATCAGGTGCAAGCGTTACACTGCGTCAAAAGTGAACAAAAACACCCAAGCTTAACATGTGGCACCCTGGGTGTATGTGTTAACTTTAGTTGTGTTAATGTTTGCCTTTAAATCTGTTGCATCTTATTCATTTTCTGCACAATGCAGTTGTTCTTCTGTCAAGGTAGATCCAGTATGACTGCACCACCACTGTGCTTCCACCCTGTAACTGGTTTGAGAAATGCACTGTTCAGAATGCATGAGTGTTCATTCAGCTGTAGGTGGCATGAGCTAGTGTAACTAGAAGTCCTGTAAAGGGGGAAATGGAATGCATGACAGTTACCAGGAATACTGCAATGATGACAACAACAAGCTTTGACACAGAGCCATGGCCTCACAAACTGCAACTTGGCAGTAATGTAGTCCATGGCACATTAAACTGTCAAAGGTCATCACCCTGAGTGTGTTCAAGAAACAGCATGGCAGTAGACAAGGAATGCTATCCTGATTGTGGAGCCATCCTTTTTCAGTTGGGAGAAGGATTTTTAGGGCATGTAAATCAACATCCAAACAAATAATTGCCTATCACCCATCACCAGACCAGACAAGTGTGTCGGAGCAGGGTTAGAACTAAAATCTGCAAAACGGTGGCCCTCCAGGAGCTACTGTAGGATTGACATCCCTTTTACAAAAAGTTCAATTTAACAAGGAAAAATAGTACGTAAGAGTTTGTTTACCTGCCCAAGACAGATGCCTGTGATAACAGTTGGTCAGGATCTGTAGTTAACAGACTTAATGTTGGACTGTGCATGCTCTCTTTTACAGCTAGGTCTGATGTCTGAATCTCTCCTGAGCTGGAATATAAACTGAGGACCTTGATCTGACGCAGTACAGAGACAAACAGATCACATTCAGCAGCAGCGGTTCTGTTACGCCTTGGGAAGACAGGAGTTTGTCACAAATGAGGCATAAACCTGCGATTGAAAAAGGCAGTTTGAAACCAGGAGTGTCAGAACTGGAGTCGATGTGAAACGTGATTCACCTTAGAAGTGCTGGGTTTCCAGGTGAACAGCTGAGAAGCTCCTTTTAATAAGCACAGAGAAAGGGATGGTGGTGGTGCTGATGGTTGGAAACTGGAAATTGAAGTAAGTCTCTAATCGTTTCAGGCTCCCAAACGCCGGATCTGTCTGAAAGAAATGCTGATTTGATAAAAAAATTATGTATACAGATAAAATCACTGCCTATAGCAGTGGTTCTCTAGGAGAGATATGTGCAGAGCGATGGATCCCCAGATTAAAGACCTGAAAATGGTTTGTCAGACAAAGGAGTCAAGCAGACAAACATTTATAATGTTCAGAGTTGTTGGGGCTCTAGGAACAGGATTGACAACCACTAGCCCAGAGATCTCCAACCTCACTCCTAGAGAGTTACCTTGCTTCAGTTTTAACCCTGCTTCAACACACCTGTCTGTTACTTTCAAGTAACTCTGAAGACACTGATCAGAGCTGGACAGTGCTCAATTTGTAAATGAAGAATTGCCAGATCCAAAATAGTAATTAAAATGTGCTGTGACCGGTACTGAAAATGCAACTTATGTTTTCTGCATTAACCTAACAAGGGCACAGCTTCAAACCCTGGGTCAAATGTTTTTTTTTTTTTTTTTTTTTTTTTTTTGGTTTTGTTAGGTTTATATATTTTTCATTTAATTCTTGTTCTGTTCTGAATACCGTTATATTTATATGATTTGTTTTGGAGTGAGCTATAGTAACATATAGCTATGTTCATAATGTTTATACATGACAATATTTCACTTTATTTGGTATTATTACACTCTCTCCAACCTCCAAATACATAAACCTGCGCTCGCTCTCATATGCACACACGCACTGTCACAATCTAATCTAATAATCGGACATTTTCCGGAACCGGATCCGGCAGGATCTGGCTCAAATTCAGCACTGGTACCACTCCAGGAACAGGGCTAGAGACCCCTGCACCAGTCTATAGTATTACCACTGAGGTATTGGTATTGCTGTGCCACCAACTAACATTTAGGGAAGCCAATGACCATCTCTGGCTCATTTGAGTGCATGGGATGTAAGTGAATCTTCCACTAGAGCTTTGAGTATATAGGCAAATATGACTGTAGTTACTTGTATCAAAGCACAGAAATACTTTAAGAATAAGCCACATATATCCTGAGGATATGAATGTTCCTAACAATTCTCCAAAAACAGCAGGTTCAGTTGAGATAAAAGAGCTTGTGGCAGTTTTCTAATGTCCAAGATCTGACTTGACAGAGAAACTCAGAAAATTTTTATTCCAAGGGCTTGCTCAGATTAAGCTACCTATATGATCTGTTTGTAATGAGAAAACAATGGTTTAGTTGGATAACATATGGCTTTAAACTTGCATAAGATGGTTTAATGGTGTTAGCTGCTCTGCCAGTCAAGTCAGGCTTGTTTTTTTCCCTCAGTTTATGGGGTTTTTGGGCACGTCAGACTAGGGGATGAACTAAACCAGAATACCACCACAACTGGGAAACAATTTAGATCATGATTCCTCAAATACAGTCCTGGAGTACCGAAGCCTTGCAAAGTCTATGATCAAACACACCTGTGTAAGCTAGACAAGGTCTTTAGGATCAGTAGTACAGGAATGTATTTCCCAAAAGCATCATTAGCCAACTATGGTCACAAGTTCCGTCATTATGGTCATAGTTCAACGATTCACGAAACCACAGTCCAAACTAACATTCGCAAACTAATGTGGTTATATATACAGTATTGTTCAAAATAATAGCAGTACAATGTGACTAACCAGAATAATCAAGGTTTTTCGTATATTTTTTTATTGCTACGTGGCAAACAAGTTACCAGTAGGTTCAGTAGATTCTCAGAAAACAAATGAGACCCAGCATTCATGATATGCACGCTCTTAAGGCTGTGCAATTGGGCAATTAGTTGAAAGGGGTGTGTTCAAAAAAATAGCAGTGTGGCATTCAATCACTGAGGTCATCAATTTTGTGAAGAAACAGGTGTGAATCAGGTGGCCCCTATTTAAGGATGAAGCCAACACTTGTTGAACATGCATTTGAAAGCTGAGGAAAATGGGTCGTTCAAGACATTGTTCAGAAGAACAGCGTACTTTGATTAAAAAGTTGATTAGAGAGGGGAAAACCTATAAAGAGGTGCAAAAAATGATAGGCTGTTCAGCTAAAATGATCTCCAATGCCTTAAAATGGAGAGCAAAACCAGAGAGACGTGGAAGAAAACGGAAGACAACCATCAAAATGGATAGAAGAATAACCAGAATGGCAAAGGCTCAGCTAATGATCACCTCCAGGATGATCAAAGACAGTCTGGAGTTACCTGTAAGTACTGTGACAGTTAGAAGACGTCTGTGTGAAGCTAATCTATTTTCAAGAATCCCCCGCAAAGTCCCTCTGTTAAAAAAAAGGCATGTGCAGAAGAGGTTACAATTTGCCAAAGAACACATCAACTGGCCTAAAGAGAAATGGAGGAACATTTTGTGGACTGATGAGAGTAAAATTGTTCTTTTTGGGTCCAAGGGCCACAGGCAGTTTGTGAGACGACCCCCAAACTCTGAATTCAAGCCACAGTACACAGTGAAGACAGTGAAGCATGGAGGTGCAAGCATCATGATATGAGCATGTTTCTCCTACTATGGTGTTGGGCCTATTTATCGCATACCAGGGATCATGGATCAGTTTGCATATGTTAAAATACTTGAAGAGGTCATGTTGCCCTATGCTGAAGAGGACATGCCCTTGAAATGGTTGTTTCAACAAGACAATGACCCAAAACACACTAGTAAACGGGCAAAGTCTTGGTTCCAAACCAACAAAATTAATGTTATGGAGTGGCCAGCCCAATCTCCAGACCTTAATCCAATTGAGAACTTGTGGGGTGATATCAAAAATGCTGTTTCTGAAGCAAAACCAAGAAATGTGAATGAATTGTGGAATGTTGTTAAAGAATCATGGAGTGGAATAACAGCTGAGAGGTGCCACAAGTTGGTTGACTCCATGCCACACAGATGTCAAGCAGTTTTAAAAAAACTGTGGTCATACAACTAAATATTAGTTTAGTGATTCACAGGATTGCTAAATCCCAGAAAAAAAAAAATGTTTGTACAAAATAGTTTTGAGTTTGTACAGTCAAAGGTAGACACTGCTATTTTTTTGAACACACCCCTTTCAACTAATTGCCCAATTGCACAGCCTTAAGAGCGTGCATATCATGAATGCTGGGTCTTGTTTGTTTTCTGACAATCTACTGAACCTACTGGTAACTTGTTTGCCACGTAGCAATAAAAAATATACTAAAAACCTTGATTATTCTGGTTAGTCACATTGTACTGCTATTATTTTGAACAATACTGTACACACTGAAACATTTTAATCTAATCTAATGTCTTATCATGTCCTCAGTAAGTGCCGTTTCTGTGTGCATGTGTATAAATGCATAAGAGAACCTGCAATTAAACATCAAATAAAGCAAAATGACAGGAAAAAAAAGAAAATAGTAAACAAGTCATCAGTATGCATACCCCTGATTTCAACTATACATTGAAATCGTTTTAAACTCTCTCCAATACAGACACATACTCTGTGCGAGTTATTGTTTTCATGTTTAAAATATGAGCAAGCATGAGCTGTTGATATGTATGGCCAGCCTAAGCATATTGCAAACTTTACTCGCTTAACAATTAGGTTTTCCCAGAACTGGCATGTAAGTGATGAGCCATCATTAGTTGATGCCTTGATGCAATGGATAGCAAAACATTTTTGAAATTGGTAGTATGTCCTCAAAAAGTTATGCTTATCTATCAGCACTGCCCAAGAAAATCACAGCAGCGTCTCTACTTCCTATACGGACTGAGGAGAGCCAGAGCCCCGGCCCCCATCATGTACACCTTCTAAAGAGGCACCATCGAGAGCATCCTGACGAGCTGTATCACTGTGTGGTATGGCCCCTGCAATGCGTCCTGCCGATGCATAGTGAGAGCAGCTGAGAAGATCATTGGTGTCTCTCTCCCCTCCCTTCAGGACATCTATGGAACCCGTCTCACCCGCAAAGCCCTCTGCATCACAGGTGATCCCACCCACCCGTCACACAGCTTCAGTGCTGCCATCAGGGAGGAGACTGCGGAGTCTCCAGGCCAGGACCAGCAGACTGAAGGACAGCTTCATCCATCAGGCTGTCAGGAAGCTGAACTCGCTCCCGAACCCCCCATCCCCCGTCCCTCTTCTGCCCCAGGCACCACTGAACTACTGTACATGTGGAAAAACTGACAATAAAGCAGACTTGACTTGATCTGAGGATAATGTCACAAGAAGTGGTGTTTTGGGAGCAGTTTTTCTCTGCAGGAAAAGGTCAAGGAATCGATGTGTGTGGTGATATCTTTAAGTCAGGATAAATAATTCTTTCTGCAGGTGACATGACCAGTTCAACGATCAGATACTTTTCCACCAAGAACAAAGGAGGCTTATGCATTCATGTTCAGAGTGTAAAGGAATATCCTACACTGACCAGTTGTTAAAAAAGGTTTGTCCATTGACAGACAAACGTAGACATTTTCACTTTACTTCTGCTTGTCCCACAGGCATAGCACATGACTTATTTGAAGAAGTCATTCATATGGAGCTTGCACTGTGCTTCCCTGTCTTGTGAAGAATGAGCATTTCACTTTATGTGAAGAGTTTAGCTCAGTGCACCCCATTGTACTTTCCCTACATCTGTAAAGACAAAAGTAGCCTTCAGACAATACACCCTAAAATCTGACCAAATGTTGAAGTTTTGGACCTTGGCCCTTATCAATTTTTTGCAATTTGTTATTGAGTCCAAGATACTTAAAGATGAACCTGCCTGGCAAATAACTGGTCAAATGATGATAGGACACTTGAACATTGTTGAGACCTTTTCAGACTCTGCATGACAACTGCATGTCCTGAGAAAAGGAAGGGATAATGTCTACTTTCGGTTTCATCCAAAAATATATTTCACAGGTTCAACAACTTGCAAACTCTCTTTAAGCTATAAACATGAAGAGCCCAGGAACCCCCAACTTTAATTGCTGTCAGATTAAAATGAACCAAATCAACCATAACAATTGCTTCAGAGGGCACTGCCATAGCTTTCAATGGAAGGTTTTAAGAAAAGCCAGCAGCAAGAGAGTAATTAAGAAAAGTGTCTGTTGTGAAATGAGACGAACAAACACAAACATTCTTGTTCAGTCACTCAGACACATTGTTAAAAATAAACTTCAGCCATCCATTTCTAATAGTTCTAATGCATTTCTAATAGTTCTAGCCATGCATTTCTAATTAACCTCGGGATGGATATCCACACTTTTTGAGGAACAGTTGGTCTACATCCAGGGAGAGCAACATTAGATAGTCTTTCTTGATAACAGCATCACGCTTGTGATCGGTTGACAGAAATTAGTTGTTAGGATCGTCATCATGTTCAAAAGTTTACACCCCTGGATCTGAAAGCATCAGTTGTTGATCATCCAGGTAACAACACAATTGAATGAAATTATTTTATTCATTTTCTAAATGTATAAACGTGTTGTCACTGTTTATTACTCATGCAAGACACACTAAATGTCTTTAATTTTGCAAGAAACAGTAATGATCAATGGCAGAGCGTTCCTGACAAATGTGTAATTTGTGAGTGGAACATGTTCCCACCACTTTGGAAGCCTTGAGAAAGTCATGTAATAGACAAAAAACACCTGTGAGACATAATTTTTACCTAATTTATGTAAGATAAAACATGTTTGCACCAACCAGACAGTGTCTGATGTATGAACCTAACAAACACACAGTATCTGGAGTTAAAAATATATGCCTAAATATGCAGACACTGAACCATTCATATACATAATGATTCAACAGAATGTTTTCCACTTATAGATTTGGAGCAAATATGTCACTGTCCATAAATAGAGTAAAGCTCACAAATTATGTTACACCAAGTCTGTAGGAACAGAAACTGTAAAAACTGGAATAAAACAAAAATATTAAACACTATGAACTAGTGATCCAAGGACATTGACAAGTTTCCAGGAACCAGTATTCCTGACATATATTTAAATTCACATTGCATGTTGGCCAATAGTATGTTATAAGTAGCTGTAATAAGCACAGAGGTCAGGGCATGTCAAAACATCTCAAGGGCCCCAAAATCACCTCAGACCCCAGAGGGTTAAAGCATTATAGACATTATGACTTTCTGTAAACTTCGTTGAATACTAATAAACATTCAATATGCTAATAATATACATCCTAATAAACAACTAGTTAACAGCGAGAATTGTTGCCTAAAGTAAAACCATCTTAGAACTGTATATATATATATATATATATATATATATATATATATATATATATATGTGTGTGTGTGTGTGTGTGTGTGTGTGTGTGTGTATTTATATATACTGGCAAAAACTTTACAGTCACAAACTTTATAAGATGCAAATAATACATTGAAATGTATGGTGTGGGTTGACTTTATCCCCAAATTCAACATTCATCACACAAAACAGTAGCTACAAATGCACTTTTGGGTGCCTGAATCCAATTGTTTCTGCAAATTGCACTGATCCATTAGCTTCTATTTTCTGTCGTTCCAATCGTTTTTGGCAGACTGTAAAAGATAGCATATTTTCTTATTGAACCCATTTGTGCAGTCAATTGAATAAGAGCTCTTTCCCATTTTACAAGTGTTTCAAGCTGAACACTAATGCTGCCACCCAGTCTTTCCGCCACTCAGTTGGTTTAGCTACTGTGACGTCATGTGTACACCATCTATACAAATGTATAATATACCTTCCAAACAGCCAATGGTCACCTGAAAAAGGCATTGCATTACTGCTGCTGCTGTAACAAGTCCCCATAGCAAATTGAGAAGAACAGAATACATTATGAATGCAAATAATTCTTTCCACTTGAATGTAGTGATCAATGATGATGGCTTGTTGATATACGCTGCTGTTAGTTTGGTGTGCTGTAGCCCACTGTGTCCCGGCCCTGTTACTGGAGGCACAACAACAATCCACATTTGCAGACTCTTCCTAATCAAACACAACAGATTCAACTCATCAGCTTGTTAGTAAAGACTCCAAAACCTGCTACAGATGGGTCAGATAAGGGGTACATCCAAAACGTGTAGTGTTGGTGTGCCTCCTGGAACAGGGTTGGGTTCTGTGCATCTAGGTGACAGTGCAGCCCTAACAGCAACAAAACTCTGGCCACTGAGATACACTTAGGCTAGGAGTAATGTTACAGTCAGTGTAAAGTTAAATTTCTTCTAAACACATTATAAATGTTACAAATGTGTTGCTGAAACATGTTAGAAAGATTATGAATTATGCAGTACTTAATTGTAGGGATGCAACGATGCACTCAACTCACGATTAAATTCAATTCACTATTTTGATTTCACGATTTGATTCATAATTATTATTATTATTATTTTTTTTTTTTTTTTTTTTTTTTTACAAAATGAGATTTAAGACCAAATATAAATTAAATGTGTCCTTTTATTATTGCGTGGACTAAATATAGCACTCTTTTGTTGGTTTTGACCGCTTCAATTGTCCTCATTTATAAGTCACTTTGGAAAAAAGCATCTGCTAAATGACCAAATTTAAATATAATGTCAATGTAAATAACAAAACTAAATTGAAATTTTAAAACAAGCCTTAAATCAAATCAATAATTGACACAAATAAAATAAATATCTTCATTTAAACAAAATAAGGTTAAACACTGCTCTTTTCAGATTCATTCTTTGCCAGCAGGTGGCGCTTAAAGCGTTTCCTTGGTTACCGCTGTAAACAAAGCAGCACTGCACGAATGAACTTTAATATGCATTATACAGAGTATAGTGCCCCTCTCATAACACTATAAGAGCTGTGTTCGACTTACACTAGCGCTGGGCAGACCATTGGGTGAGCCACACCAAAGTACAGTGAGAGCCATAGAACACAGCTCCTTCGAATCACTCATGCGGTACTTTGATATCACACACTGTTTAGTCTGCACAGTGCTGCTTGAAGTAGAACACAACTAATAAATAGAGTGCATTAACATCAGTGCCTCAACTCAGTCACCAGTTACTGTCATTACCATTAGTTACAGTTTACAGTTTGCTAACTATTTATGTTTTCATCACGCAAATACATATTTACCTTTTTAAGATAAAAGAAAAAAAAACGGTCTCCTTGTTTAAATTAAGCTGCTAGAGCATCTATTCTGCTTGTAGCAGTATTTGACAGTGGAAAGAGATGGCAACTTTCCTGCAAGTGGGCGTGGCTTCAGCACCACCAGCAGACACGCCCCCAGCATTTGAGAGCAGAGAATAATGCTTATTTTTAAAAAGATTGTATACCTTGTTTTATTTACTTTGCTTTTTTATCAATCATATTCTGTTGGATAGTTAATAACATCCAACCAAATTTTATTAAACATACATTTTTCTTTGGTGTGACTAACTTATATATTGCATTGCATAGACATTAAATTCTGCGAATGAGGATGCAAAAGGAATAGATATATTAAGTGTGCATGCACTTCTTCTGGCAGGATCATTTACAGAAATATCTTTTAAATTTATCCACTTTGAAAAGTGTTTAAAAAGTTCAATTTTCTTTGGCAAAAACACTGTCTCAGTGTGGACAGCAGCCCAAAATGGAGAGAAAAGATGTGTTTTCATATGGACAAAGCCATCCCTGCAGAGTTGAGCTCCCACCCTAATAAAACTCACCTGAACAAGCATATCAAGCTCTTCAGAGTTGACAGGCAGTTGAGTTTGATCAGGGTTGGAGCTAAACTCTACAGGACAGAAGATTTGGGGGGTCTTGCAGGAATTAGTGTGTTGTGTCTGGTTGCCATGAGCTGCAGTAATTTTAGTTTTCTTAATTAAGATGTGAATGCTCCCACCATGATAAAATAACACTAGTGTGCCTGAAAGACAATCTTTCGTCAAAGCTAATCAGGCTAACAATTGCTTAGCCCAGTTACATGTGAATAGATAACATTTCTAAGTGCACAAATTAATTCATTGTCTTCTCTTCATAAAAACATAACCCCAATCATAGCATTGTTTAGTTACTTAATATTCACAAGCAACAACCTTATTATTCCATTAAAATGAGAACCAAACTTTGAACACAAATTACATTTTCTCACACTAAGTATTGCTTAATATGCTTAATTAGTACATTTATATTTAGCTTCTAATGGACGATTGAGCTTCAAATGCACATTTCTTTATGAGCACAATGTACTTGTGCCAGCTTTAACTCTCTTTTGTTTTTCACTACTTGATTAAGCTCATTAACAGCTATACATAAGGTCTAATAAATATTATTGCTTTTACTCCTGCATAATATAAGAGCACCTTGCGTGCAAACCTTCTACTTAGCATTGCTTATATAACCCTATGTTAATATACATGCTGATTTGCACTGCATAAATAATCTTGTTGCTCTTCATGCTAAGCTACAGGAGAGTAATGTTGTGGCCAAGCTGGCACTCATAACCTCATCCAAAACAATAAGTGAATGCTTCTTCTCCTCACTAACTGCAGATATGGTTCCCATGTGTGTCTGTAGCTCTGTGGTCTTCTGCATCAGCCTGTGTATGCCCTGCATTCATCTCATGTGAACGATCCCTCTCTGATGGATGAAGCTGTGCTGAACATATGGCGTGATGTGCACATGGCAATAGAAGAAATAGAAGAGATCCACAGTTGGTTGCTGAATGAAGAGTGTGTTGTTTCTGAGAGTAGGGGTTTTGAGATTGATGACATTAGTGTGAAACGTGAATCACCAAGATAAAGATAGATCCATGCTGCTGCAGTCCATAGATTCCTCACATTTAGAAAATAATGTTTTCAGTATAGTCACAACATTTTGCACTAGAAGCTATATTAAAAATTAATCTAAGTGTTTAGTATAGAAATTGATTACCTCTCTACAAATACAATAATAATAATAATATAACAGCAAACAGAAACATTAGAGAAGCAAATGGTGTGAGATTGTGTTTTTAAGGCGAATGTAAATTAATGTTGCATGTGACATATGTCACAGTATTTAGTTTTTAAACAGTTTTAAGCATTAAACATGTTTCTGTTTATACTAAGTACAAACAGCCCATCTTTTTTCTTTTTCTTTTTACTTTTGACTGAACCAAACTGAGTTTGAATTGGATTTTGAATCCATCTGTTTCTGACCCCTTTCCCATCATATATCAGGTCCAATAGGCATTTATTTTAAGACATTTTTTTTTTTATAAAAAAGGATGATGAAAAGTGGAAAAAGAGC
This sequence comes from Carassius gibelio, assembly GCF_023724105.1. Lineage (NCBI taxonomy): Eukaryota > Metazoa > Chordata > Actinopteri > Cypriniformes > Cyprinidae > Carassius > Carassius gibelio. The sequence goes on from NC_068409.1 coordinate 6,537,036, forward strand.
ACAAAACATATTTAAATATAAACAAACAAACATATAATTAATCTCAGAAAATACTGTTTCACTTCGTATAAATAGCATCTATAGGCATTTAGGGATAGTTCACTAAAAAATGAAAAGTAAGTCATCATTTCCACACCCTGGTGTTGTTCCAATGCCGTGTGCTCTTCTTTCTTTGTTTGGATCACAGAAGATTTCTAAAGAAAAGAAATAAAATGCTGCTCACACTCCGTGAATGGCAACAAACATCAAGTTTTTAAAAAAAGTTGCCAAAGTAACACCGATTTGTCCCATGTGACAACTGGCATACATTCATTCAATTTAAAGTAGTATTTTCCCCCGAACAGAAATCCAGCTCTTCTGTGCGTGACTCCATTAGCTGGGCAGCTCATGCCGACTCAGAAAACAAACACAAAGTTGTGAGATATCAAAATATGACACAAAATACAATCCATGTACTTTCTATCTTGAGTACTAGCTCACTTAATCACTTAGTCATTTCAAGCTTGTTTCAATTCAGCCGTGACCAAAAGTAAATAGGTTTTATTTACTCCATCCATTTCCACTGCACAGAAACATATCTGTTATTGACAGATGTGCAGCGTTGTGGAAACTCTTGCTCCTCTCATGTGACTTTCTCCTGTGTTTTGTGCCTGTCCTCCTCACATAGGTGCTCGCTGAGATTCACTCGTGTCTGTTTTGTGTCTGTGAGAGCCACAGGCAAGAGCACCTACAGTACTGATCTGAGATCATTAAGTGTTAGTAATAATGTCCTATATGCAGTATATATATACAGTATTCAGCTGATAACAGGCAGCTCTGACAGATTCCTCACATGGCCTCCCACACGAAGCTCAGATACGCCAGATTCCTAAACTAGGTTACGTTTTCTCTTTATCGTTCACACTATTGCTGATGTGCCGCTGATTGTCTTGTCAACTCGCTGTACTTCTGTAGTATAAGCCCTGGAGAAACACGGAGCTACAGAAAAGCTTTATGTAATAATCACTGGGGTGCTTTGTAAACCTCTCTAAACTGTGAGACGGGTAATTACTATGCAGATACACATACAGTATTTTGGGCAAGGTCTTGTGAAGAGATGCTGTAATCTCTCGTCATGGAGATGCATTCATTATTTTTTAAAGAGTGGAACCGAGCAAAGCTCAAATTGAAGACCTACATGCAGAAAAACAATCTAAGCAAGATTTTATTTTATTTTATTAATTGCAATTGCTAATATATGTAATGAGTAAATGATGACAATTCACAATTTTAGTTTTTTCATAGTTTTCAAGATTTAGATTGTTGACTACGTTAGTAGTAGTTATTTAAAGCAGCCTTCTGTTAGCAGATTTTTTTTCATCTTTTTTTTCTTACATTTTAAAAACTTTGCCTCTTTACATTCAATTGTATGCACAAATCCAAGAATTGCACACACAAAATGCAAAACCCCTCACATCTCTTGCAAAATGAAGCTCTGCATTCAAATGATCACAAACACGTCTCAAGAGCAAACACCTTTGCCGTAATATTAATTCCTGTTAGATTTTTGTGTGTTACACAGAGAATTGTGTGTTGTGTTTTGCAGAAAGTGTTTTATGAAATTGAAAACCGTGTCAAAATCTGAGAATTAGTGGATGGTTTTGCAGATTTGGTGTGTGCTTCTGCTGTTTGAGTGCCAGCTTTCAGAAACTGTGTGATGTGAAGATTTTGTAAGCAGTAAAGAAAACTGTAAAGAGATTACAAGTCAAGTCAAGTCACCTTTATTTATATAGCGCTTTAAACTAAATACATTGCGTCAAAGCAACTGAACAACATTCATTAGGAAAACAGTGTGTCAATAATGCAAGGCGTTTCATCACTGAATTCAGTGAGGTCATCTCTGTTCAGTTTAAATGTATGTAGAGATGTAATTCAGATGTAATTCATCATCACCGTTACATTGTGAATGTAACTTCTGTTAGGTGAGAAAAATGCGGTAATGAAATGCTGGGACAGTGCTTCTTCCAGAGGTTGGGGTTAGAGTAGCTTACGCCACACACTCATTAGCTCGTGTGTGTGTGTGTGTGTGTGTGTGTTCGTACAGAAAGAAGCTAAAACCCCTGCAGGCCAGTCTGCTCAGCCTGCCAGATAATTGCACACTGGCGTCCGAGGCACTTGGTATTCTCAACACACACGGGAAGAAAACACACAGCTGAAATGAACATCCATCACCCTCGGTGCAACATGAAGTCAGACAGTCGGTGAGAGCGCCCGGACCATGCCAAGACTCCAGCCGAAGGGAAAGCGCTGTGTTTGCTATAGTTTAACAGATGCACAGGAGAGGCTCATTTCAGTGATATAGTGAGACAATGCACTGCTCGGCTGAAGAGATCGTAGAGCTTGCTCTTCTGTTCATAACATCAGAGTCTTGCTTGAGTGACTCGCTCCATGAAGCTGTCTCAGACGGTACCATCTCATGAACACAGAAGAGGTTTGGTGACAGTGTCAGGTGTGTGATGATTAGGGTCAGGCTGAATGAGAGTATAATGTGTTTCTGTTATTACTGGACAGTTACTGATGAAAGCCCCTGCTTGAAGCAAGACACTGCTTCTGTGCATTCTTGTTCTTGTTTTACTGATCTAGATTTATTTTATATATCATTTATTTATTTGTATAGAGGTGCTGACCAAGTGGATGATCTTGCCTCCTTGTATATGAAGTTTGAATGTGGCGTCAAATCTTGAGGGATCAGATGTTTAAGGCAATGTAAAAAGTGTCCCAATGTTAGAAAGCCAGTGGATTTTAGGTTAACTGGGACATAGTCATATGTTCCAGTTAACCTGAATTTTCCATATTATGACACATTATTATATTTAGAAGAAATATTGCAACCCTTTTTATATATATTGGATTGAAGGAGCACTAATGAATCATGCAGAATGAGATCAGAAATGCACATTAAGACAGTAAATGGAGAGAATTTAGATTCATGTTGTCTTCCAGAAGTGTATTATTGGCTGAGGGAGTGAGTGTTATACCTCCCACCTGATGGTGTAGAAAATCCCAGCTCCCAGAGACATCTCAGTGACGGTCAGGCCAGGTCCTGCAGACTTGTGCTCACAGGAACCAGGGATTTCAGCCATGAGACGCCTGAAGGATGCTCACATCATTTAGACTCTCTCAAGGATCCAGTACATTATAACATATATAAAGGGACATGCACTTCATAATCGAAATGACAGAACAGATTAAACACCTTGTTACTGAGAGCACCTGACACTTTTAACAAGGCTCTGTTGGTGCAGTCTGTTATTCAGAAGAGATTGACAGCCAGTGATGTGGTGTTTTCCCAATCCACAGTAAGAAGAGGACTCGAGCACAGACAGACTGAAGCCTCCCGGACTCTCTTATACTAATGGCTTTATCTCTTCACAGCTCAGTCCGTGTGTAAAGTCTTCTCCCGGTGTTAGTGAGAGCGTGGACTGCTGGCCGTCCTGAGCCAGAGCCGCTGACAGCGGGACGCTCCGTATATCATGAGAACGGACACATCCGAGCGTCTGCTTCACTCTCAGTCCTCAGGACGTCCAGGCTGCAGATCACGTCATCTCGAGCGGCCGAGAGTGTCGGTATGGCCCCGGTCTGACTGCTTTTGCTGAGGGAAATTCTCCACTCACATCTGCCAATACTGCAGATTTCCATCGCCTCCATCTCCATCCACCCTCAGCACTTTGCAGCGTCTCAATCTTCATTTCCCCTGCCGCCCACATCCAGCCGAATAACCCTCGTCTTCTGTTTGTTCCAGAGGAACTCTTCATTCCCTTTGACAAATATACAGTCATCATGTGCTTCTGGAAGTATTTGTTGTCTGGGAAGTCATTGCCAGTCAACTCTTAATGTCAGTGTGGTTAGTAAGTTTGTGTCTCTGAAGTCATCTTGACTAGGCCTTTGGACCACAGCACAGAGATGAGTAGGTTACACACTTCATATTTCTGGATCAGTTATTATATTGTTTTCATGTCCACTGTGAATGTCTGTCTGTTCAGCAGCGCTGATGTAATATAATTGGGCACTTATGGATGAAAGACGCTGCCTAAAGCAAGAAACTGCACAAGTGTCTGCTTGGTTTTGTTATTACGTCTCATTTCAGGGTTATGTTCTGGAGAAATGTTGAGCAGGCTCTTCAAGGATCTCGAATGATCTTAGACCGTCAGATCTTGTCTGTATTCATCAGTCAGCATTAGAGATGCTCATTTCAATTCATCTTCCTGTTTGACATCCGCTGCTCGTAATCCCAACATTAACCAATAACTGATACCATTAGAATAATACATTAGTATTAAATAAAAATAGAATGGACAAGCATCTGTGATGATACATTAATAATACAAACAAATGTTTTATTTTACCATGCAAACAGCAGCATACAGAGCGACTGCAGAACCTGGATTCACACGTCCTCAAATCATCACACACCAGCAGAGAATAACAGAGTCTAATTATATTAAGAAAGTAATGTGTCAATATGTGTCGGCCAGTAAACAAATACTGCATAGCATTATTTTTTTATTTATTTTGCCATGCAGCAAAAAAAAAAAAAAAAAAAAAAAAAAAAAAACATACCAAAAAAAAGATCATTAATGGGTTAAAATTCAGAAATAAACTGAAACACTTACTTTCAGTTTAGGGTTAAACAGTCCATATGAGCATAGTCAGCAAGGATTATTACCTTAAAGGGCCACCTGATATTTGTGTAACAAAATACAATACTGTACAAATATTTGGGATCAGTAAATGTTTTTCAGCGCTTTTTTTTTTGAGAGAGAGAGAGAGAGAGAGAGAGAAAAAGTGTTAAATTGATTTAAAACAATATACTGTATATAAAAGACTTATATATAAATATATATAAATATATTAAAACAGAAAATATATCTGTTTTAAATAAATGCTTTTCTTTTTAACTTTTTATTCATCAAAGAATACTGTAAAAAAAAAAAAAAAATATATATATATATATATATATATATATATATATATATATATATATATACATATATACATATATACATATATATATATATATATATATATATACATATATATATATATATATATATATATATATATATATATATATATATATATAATAAAATGTATTACAGGTTCCAAAAATAAAATAAAATAAAACAAAAAAATCAGCATCTGTTGTAGCAGGAATAAGCAGGATCATGTGACATTAAAGACTGGAGCAATGACACTGAAAATTCAGCCCTGCATCGCATAAATAAATAATATTTTAAAGTATATTAACATGGAAAACCATTATTTTATTTCAATGTTTCACAATATGATTGTTTTTCTTCTGTATGTTTGATCAAATAAATGCAGCCTTGATGAGCATAGTAAACAAAAACAAAAAAATCCCACATTTTTGAACAACAATATATAATTGTGGTGTATTTTGATCTATTGTTAATTGACTTAATGGTGAAAGGTGGACATTTAGGATTTTTTTTTTTTTTTTTTTTTTTTACTTTCCTATAATTGTTTTACTTAGACCTCAAAATGAATGTCCAGAATTGAGCTATTCAAATCAATCTTGTATTGAGCATTAACAAAAGACCTGTGTGGTTTGCAGATCCTGACACGTTTTCTTATTGTGCAGGGAAACATCCCTAAATCCTGCTACATTCATAAAAGAGTCTGCATGACCTCTAATCTCTCTGTTCCTCTTGGAGAGATGCTCTGTCGGGGGTCGGTGAATATTCGGATACATCATGTGTGCTGCTTAAAGGAGGCAGTGCAGTTCCCAGCCGCTGACAGCTATTTATTTAAAACGCTAAAATCCATTTTGACCCTCAGATAAACATTTGACGATTGCTTTTTCAATGGCTGTGTATCACCCAATACCTCTGCAGACATAATAATCTTCCCTCTGGACAGGGATTGCTTAACTCTTCTGGACCCATTGCAGTTTTACTAACAGATGGATCATTTCTTCTCTAGAAAGACATTGTCCATCCGGTTGGGTCCTAGTGTTTTGGTGACCAAGCAAGGTTGAGATGCAGCCCTTCTCAAAAACACCTGATCCAACTCCTCGTTTAGGAGAACTACGAACTAATTAATGGGTGTCAGACACGTGAGACACCCAAAACATATGCTGAAATGCATAAGATATAAAAACATCAGCATCTCTGCTCATTCAACTTAAATTCAGATATGGAGTGTATTTCTTACCAAAGCCTTCAATTATTCACCATCCACCCAATATTAAAAATCACATCCTGCAATAACCTTCTCCAGTAAAACTCTAATTAATACGCTGAGTCACGCTTTTGTAAGCGGCATTGAGTCTAGGCTTCTGTGAATGGTGCTTTTAAGGAGAAATATCACCGTTTCTGTTGCATCTTCTGTCTCTCAGTGTCACAATACAGCTGTAAGGCTCTGAGCTGAATAAGTGTGCAGGTCTGTCAGCTTTGATGAATGAATAATGCATATGTACATAAGGTTAATTAAATAGGAGCCTTTCATTGCTGTAATATAACCTGCATTGAAATGACTCAACGATTCGGCGTTCTTAAGTCCCAGGTTATTAACCAGGAGTGCACAATTAATCAATATAAATATTTAATCAAGGTTTCTAATCATGAAAAATGTTCATCATGTGCATCATTCCAGGTTTCTATACATCTCTGGTATGAAAAATGCATTTAGTCATTAAGCAGAAGCTTTTACATTAATGAGGAAGATCACAAGTAATGTTTCACACTCACTAGTGTGCCAAAAACAAGCATCAAGAGTTAGCTATAGAGCACAGAAGCTAGATCAAAAGAAAAAACTGCTCTTATTCATTTTATGGATGTCATAAAATGTCACTGTCGCTTTTTTGTCACTGCCTTGATTTACTAATGTATTAAACCAGTGGTTCCCAAACGTTTTGCAGCATGCACCCCTTTCTAGTGTTTGACACCTGTCAAGCACCCCCCAACACTTTACTCTGGTTAAACTTCACATTTTTAATTGCAATAACTAAATACAAATATTGACTGTAGATTAGAAAACATAAAAAAAAAATCTGTTATAAACACAAAAGATTACTACCTTTTTTAGTGAGATGGATTGGGCCTGCATGTTTGCACACAGATCATCAAGATTTGGGGTAATGGATGACAGTTTTACTCTCAAATCATTCTCGGCATCTAGTCTTTGTCGATGTTTTGTTTTCAACAATGTCAGTGCAGAAAAGCCTGCCTCGCATAAGTATGTGGTTGCAAAGGGCATCAACACTTTAAGTGCTTGCTTTGACAATCCTGGATACTCCACCATTGCTGAAGCCCAGAAATCCACCAGTGACTTATTTTTAAAAAGCATGTTGTGTCTCCCATAAGATGATAACTCCAGTAACTTTTCTTGCTCTTGAAATGAGAGATGTGGGATTGGAGGAGTAACATCAAAAGGATTCCGAATCCATGTCTGAGATTGGTCCATAGGGGGGAAATAAGTCCGCAGATTTTGGCTGAGCTGGTTGAGATGTTCAATTATGAGGCCTTTGACACAATCACTTAGCACAGATTCCCGGGATTGCAAAATTTCAGATAAAAGAGGAAAGCACTCGGTGGAGTTTGTATTTATCCAGTTGGCCCAGAAAACAAGATTTTTAATAAGTGCTTCAACTATGTCCTGGGTGTTGAAAACGGTGGTACTAAGACCCTGCAGACTTAAGTTCATTTAGAGTAGAAAATATGTCTGCCAGGTATGCCAGCCTCTGAAGCCAGATGTCGTCTTGCAAGCATGAAGACAAGTGAAACGGGTTGTGAACAAAAAATTCCTCAACTTCACATCTGAGCTCAAAAATCCTTGCTAAAACCTTTCCACGCAATAACCAGCGAACTTCTGTGTGCAGTAGAAGTGTTTCATGCTCGCTGCCCATTTCGTTGCATATAGTGTGAAAAATACGCGAATTTAACGGACGAGCCTTGATGAAGTTGACGATTTTCACGACGTCATGAAGTACAGTCAAAAGTTCACCTGGCATGTTTTTCGTCGCTAGGGCTTTCCGGTGGTTGCTGCAGTGGACCCAGGAAACTGCTGGTGCAATTTTTCGGATGAGAGCCACTGCTCCTTTGTGCCTCCCCGTCATTGCTTTCGCATCATCTGTACAAATTCCAACGCAGCGCGCCCAGTCAACTTCGTGTACTCGGAAAAAGCTATCCATCAAATTAAAAATATCTATAAATATAAATATATTTGGACTTTCTGCATCACCAATCCATGTAAACCCAAAAGCAATGTAACTGTCACTGTATTTGCGTTTCTTACTTGACATTTTCTCCCTCTGGCATGCAGGCCTATTTCTCTTGAACAATACATCTCTGTTAGGTTTCTCTGTTCCCGCCTCTTCACTCCGTTCATTATCATCTGAGTCTGTTTGATCGGGTTTTTCAATATATTCAGCGCTGTGGTCGGTGCACATCTCCATACAAGAGGCCGATGTAGATGGCTCATTCCTGTCCCTTGAGTTCTTTAAAGTGCCCGTTTTTAACCAGGTGTCCGTTTTGATGAATGTAGTAAGTGAAAAAAATAAATGAACGAATTATCAGTTAGCGCCTAATATGAACAGGGCGGGGCTATTGTGACACAGACGTGCTTGTAAAATGAAATTAAATCATGAGTAATTTATAGCTTGTAATGTGAAATTTTATTTCTTAATAAAACTTTCACATGTGAAGTTTACCTCAGTTAAATACGTAAAAATAATAAAGAGACCATCTTTATCCTCGCCATTACAAACATTCTCTGGCGCACCCCCGGTGGTCAGTCTGCGCACCACTAGGGGTGCGTGCACCCCAGTTTGGGAACCATTGTATTAAACAATAGTACAATAAAAAAAAATCAGAAACCAAGTTCTTAGCTTATTTTGACTGTGTACATGAAAAATATGAACACCCAGAAAATGATACCGCACATGATTCAAAGTATCATTCATGCACTTATTCTTAGGTTACACGCTAAAGCTTCAAACTGAAGATGGATCTCTAAAACAGTGGGTCAGAGATGGTCACAGGACCTGAGTGAAGCCAGCATGCTTCTTGTGGTTTTGTAGGCGCTGATGCTTATGATGAGGAGACAAGAAAGCATGATGGGATACGCATGCTCACACTGTATTGCAGACTTTATTGGGCATGACTCCATGACCTGTAAATATTGACCCATGGTGCTGCTTCACTTTCTTTTGAAGCCATTTTTTCGGCCTTTGCAACTGTATTTAGAAACTCACAGAATGAAAGAGAAATGGGCTCGTGCCAGTAGAGCACTTCTTCGGCTCCCATTGAACATCTATTCGGAAATGTATAAATAGTAGATAGTGGAAATAATTCAGTTATACAACTTGAAGTGGGACAATTCATTTCCAAGCACCAGATGGGCTTCGGATGTTGCTTTCAGACAGCTGAATCATGACCTTCTGTGGTGAGCATGGCCTCATCCGCAGTACCAGGGAGCAGACCGCTCTCAATCGGGTTAAAACAACATCATTTATATAGCAGATTACAGAGAAATGACCAGTAAACGAAAGCGTACACACAGGACTCTTAACCCTAAAGTGCTACATAATTCAATCATTCATTAATAACTCATGACATTCTGTTGAAAACATGTTGTGCGCTAAGATTGTTACATTCAAAATGCATGGGACTGAACGCTGTAAGAATCACTAAAACAGCTTTAATTAGCATATTCTCATTCCAGAACACATAACGCACACTCAATATTATTATTCTTATTGAAAAAAAAACCAGAAAGGATGGGATGCAATGGGCAAAAATGTGCACATTGACCAATATCCAGTTATTGTATTAGAAAGTGACGTGTCTCGATAAATGCAGTGCAATATTTTATTTAAAGATCAGAATCATCGTTCAGAAAACAAATATCGGGATGTTGAGGAGAAACCCTGTCACGAAATTCTGTCAGTATAAGAAAAACCACATTGACCAATGTTTAAACAATAGTGCAGAAACATGCAAAAACATGAGACTTGAACACAAACTGACCAAACTGAAATCAAAAGTGCTGCTATTTACTTTAAACGTCTCTGATTTTATTGTGCAGGATTCATTAGTGCATGCTAATTCAAAGAAGATTAGAAACGCATGAGATCAGGTTTCTGTCCTTGCTGACAATTTTAATGGTGAAAAAACTCAAATATTTTCCGGTTGGATGTCACAGGCAGACATGTACTGCTTTCAAATGACAGAATCTGTCATAGTTTTTGGCCGTCTGCATGCTACAAACTTCTCAGCCTAGCAGTGGCGTCTAGACTCTGGGAAGAAGGCTACGAGAGCGGTGAAGACGACACTATGTGAAGACAGTGCAGCCATCATCTCTTGCGGTCATATTCCTCACTTTTCATCAGCTGTAGCCATGGCAACACTACAGCTAGGCATGCCCTTGGGATGCATTTCTTTTGGGATGCATTGCTGAAAAGGTTGGCCTAATGCTGAAGCATTGTTTTGCATGCATGTGTCCTCTCTTCTGGGTCTCTGGTTTTGCGTATCCTCCTCTGATAGGGATTTATTTGATTTAAATCTAACTGATAATGACAGCAGCTCTTACGGGTCGTCTCACTAATGTCATTACAGTATTGTACATCCAAATTACAACTGATGTTCTCTAAATTACAGTTATTTACCGGAATACTGTATCAGTCAACTAAAACCTGTCAGAAAACACTCTAGTAACTGTACTACATTTAAGTCATGTAAATCTGAGATCTGAACAAAAGATCTGGCTAAACTTATACTAAAATATCAAGTCTGCATTGGTATTTGTGCTGTTAAAAACACAGGCAGACAAAAAGGTGCTAGAACTGGTGAAAAACTAAACCGATTTTTAGGAATTTTATGAGAAACACCAGGGGCAAAATGAATACATGCTTTCAGTTAAACATAACTGAAACTGAAATGAGAAAAACTCATTATGAATGAGTAACCTTTAAGCAATAACAACTTCCTCTGCCAAGTTTCCAGACCAAATAAGATTTGTATGCAAATTGATAAGCACACCAAGCATGAAATGCTTCATATATTAGAACTAAAGCAAGCACCATTATTACTATTGTTGATGGTATTAAACTGAGGTGGTGAATCATTGCTGGGACTGTGTTGGCCAGAGGTTTGCTCAGACATTCACCTGATGGAGAGTAAACCCTGGTGACACATCCCCGTCCCGTCCCGAGTGCAGCTCCCCTCCAGCGCATGAGTCATCCTGCTGGGTGATGCTAAGGTCACCGCTGCCTCAAATACAGATTTCCACAGCCGCCTAAAGTGTTTTAAACCTACAGCAGGAATAAAGTGCTGGAAAGAGTCTGGGGTGAATAAACAAGCTGCTGTAGCCGTGACCTTCAGAAACAGCCGGGAGGAACTTGATGACTGGAGATTGTCACACATTCACAGCCTCGGCTCTACAACATTACCATTCCTGCTAAGACCTCTCCATTTGTCTTTCCTTTCTCACTTTGTCTCTTTCTTTCATACTCTTGGCAAATCCAGTGCTCAGAGTAATCTATTATTTCACCCTCCATCAACATGGCCATGTGTGACTCACACCGGTGCTTTTCACGTTTTAAGTGTTTTTGGCATAATGCATCTTAGAATATTCCACAATGGCTCTGTTTGACATTCAAGTCTTTTATATATGGCATGGCTTTAAGAGAGAAACTAGTCATTATGTGTTATTGCATTTATTAAGAAGTTAGTTCAGTTTGCAGTATGAAATGATGGAAACTCTGCATAATACACATCATAGACATATGGAATCTATGCTACATTTACATTGAGTCACTTAGCAGATGCTTTTATCCAAAGAGATTTACAAATGAGGACAATAGAAGCAATCAAAAGAGCAATAATATGTAAGAGCTGTGACAAGTCTCCGTTAGCCTAATGCAGTACACATTTTTTGTTTGTTCTTTACAATAAATAGCCTCTCAGCATTATGAGAAACAACTTTCAGCCATTCAGTTTGAGGCCGTGTCTCCCGTCCACTTTTCCTGATGCGCTCTGGACTCTCCCATGTGAATTCATCCAGAGAAATGAAGTGACAGAGAGAGGGAGAGAAAGGGAAAAGCCTCCCGCTCAGCATTGGATCCCAAAAACCCTACTTCATGTGTTGCTTTGGCTACTGCAGACTCAGAGCCATAGCAATTTACCTCCTTCCGCTGGAAATAAGCGAGCCGGGAGCTTTCATCCTGAAATGATCAGTGTGCATGCAGTCGGAGGTGCCATCATGCTTCTCACCAAACACTTAACACACCTCTCATACGAGTCCTCACTCATAAAAATGAGAAGATGGCAGTAAACACTTCCTGAACGACACCGTGTTTCCCCCTGAGGAAATACAATATCTACTTCATGATGGTCACTGAAACATGAGAGCAGGCTTGATAAACCGCTTCTTGATGAAGAGAAATCTGAACCTTTCTGGCAGGAGCACGTCCTTGTCTCAGAGGACAGCACTAGAACCATCTTCCAGTGCCTTGCCATGCTTTTAGTCGAGATTCAGAAAATGTTCATTCCTGGAGGTTGTTCCCATAGCATCAGCTGCAGATGCAGTATGAGTCAACTTCTGACAGGGAGCGTACTCGTACTGAAGCTACGAGTGTTAGAATACAAGCACTCTTTCTGACATCAGAAACCTAGTGATGAAGACTAGACCGGAATTTGTCAAAATTGTAGGGTAATGTCAAGAAATCTTGGAGTACGACTCATTCAGTTTTTAAATATTAAATGACTTTTATTGGACTCCCAGCAGCTGAATGTTGGCAATGTGAGAAAGAAAATCTGATACATGCTCTGGCAATTTTGGTCTATGGTTCATGATTATATTTAAACAGTATCAGTATGCTGCTTTTCATTTTGCCCAAGTATTTATGTCCAACGGGAACCATCTTTTTCACTCAGCGAATGGATCCAAATATGTAGGAAGATCAAATATTATTGTGAGAGACTGGCGATCAGTGCGGGTTGCATCGAGGAGGATAATAGAGAGAGGAAAAGAGGCAGAATATGAAAAAAACAGTCTAGTCTTACAGCTAGCTAACATGGACTTTTATAGGAAAAGGTGAGCCTTTTTTTTGCAATCTAAGCCTAATTGTGACTGATGTATGAAGTATTGGTCATCTAGTGTTAGGGGTTTTGACCTCAATTTTACAAAACAGTACACTCCAATTCAAAATGAAGTGTACTGTTTTGCCTATTAGATATGCATGACTTGACCTCTTATGAATTATAACTCATCTTCTCTCATCTTTGTCCACCCAGGTGAATGTGTAGGAAACGGAGGCAGCCTTCTGAAGCGGTTCACAAAGTCCGGTTGTGTCCTTTCGGGGGATGGCCCAGGTCCAGGATGGGCACACAGAGGAATATGACAGGTGCAGTCATTAATAATCCTCTTACGTCAAATGAGAACTGTGGGAAACATAAAAGAGGCATTACCATATCTTTCCACACGTACAAAGGAAATCACCTCATCTGTACAACACTGAATCAAAAAATGGCACAAAGCATTGATGTTTTTATTAATGGCCAGCTGTTAAATGAGATACAGAGAAAACTGTCTGTGTGAATGTAATGTCTAGTCCATATTTGATTTTGGAAACTAGTGTTGGCCAATATGGTCCATAGATATATCGTCTTATCGTCAACCTGTAAGATCGCCGATACACAATATTATCATGTTAATTTATTTATTTACTTAGTTTTATAGCCATGAACATAATGTAAAGTTGTTTAAATGGGGTTTCATTTTACGGATCCTCAAGACCTGTCTTGTCTTATTCGGTAGCTCTGTGATGTTAGAGGACGGTCAGGATGGTATGGACAGTGGAAGCCTGACTCGACAGGTCTGCATCCAACGCCATCCAAGCCACGGCTTCGGGTTCATTGCCGGCAGCGAACGGCCGGTCGTCGTACGCTCTGTCTCTGCGGGTAAGACGTGTGTCTCCTTCTGGAGATATGGGACTCTGGTGTGCCAGGCTTTTGAGTTCTTCAGATCTGAGATGAGTCTAATCAAATGGGACTTCAGATACTCCGGGTGTACGATAAAGTTGCTGTTCGATGACTTGATAAGATAAGTGTGAAAATCCACTGTAGGACAGGTTAGTGTAACTGCCTTAGGAAACAAGTGTGGCTAAAATGATTTAGTGATCAGAATATTTTAGGACAAGAAAAGAAGACAACAATGTCACGGGCTTTAACTAATCAAGTCTATAAAGAGCAAGACAGGTTTACAGACTCCTCCCTTACAGACGGACCCTCAAACGGCAAGCTTTACCCCGGAGATCAGATCCTAGCCATCAACCAGGAACTCGTGAGCGACGCGTCCCGGGAGAAAGTCATAGACCTTGTAAGGTAACACCCTTTACTGTCACCAGGGGAAAGGCCTTGTCTGGACGCATGACTGTGCTTTATGTATTTCTATTCCATGTGTCTCCATCAGATAAGAGAAATCATTTCAGATAAGACACTCTTTCCACATTCTGCATCTCACTTGCCAAAATGTCTTCTTCTTCTTCTGCAGGCAGTGCAAGGACTCGATTGTTCTCACTGTGCTGCAACCACAACAGGTAGTTAAGGACATCATGTCTTCTCCGATCCAAATGGCATTAAATCAGTCCCCAATTTCAATAGAGTCTGTACATTATTACTGGAATTTGACATTCAGGTTCAGCTTTGTGTATAAATGTTACATAATTACTACACATAACATAATTAGTATATTGAGACTAAAGCTCAGTGGTGAAAATGTCATGGGGACGATTTGTGTCAGTGTTCCTCTGAGCTCAATGGAGCATTAACCCTGCCGCCACATTGCAAACAGGTCAAGCTATAACAGCGCTCAAAAGTTTAAACTATTTCAACTTTGACCTTGGTTGCTACTGAGCTTGTGGCCCGGCTGTTGTCAGAAGAAAGACTGATCCTCTGTTTATACAACTCCTGCTATTCTTCCATTCTAAGTCAAATCATGACAGTCAGAGGACAGTGCTTGGTAGATTACTTACAAATTATAGTCCGTTACTGATTACAGATTACATGATGAAAACTGTAGTTAGTAACATACTCTAGGTTACTCATTTTAGGTCATGGACTTGTTTTAAATTTACCACTAAATGTACCATAATTATATATTTAAAAAAAAAATTGACCTTTTGGGTGCTGTTCTAACATTTGTTGGGTTAAAGCAACTCAATATATTTCTGTTGAGTTAAAGACGGGATGCAAGTCATGTGAACAGGGCTTCAGCATGTATTCACCAATTACAAATCTACACTGTTAAAAATATTCCGTAAAATATATGGTAAAAAACTGGCAGCTGTGGTTGCCAGAATTATACCGTAAAAAATATGGTAAAACCATTTTTGGTTTAACGGTTTTATACCGTAAAAAATACAGTTACACTGTTGTAGGTTTAACGGTTTTACTTTATATTTACAGTTTGATACCATAATTTAACTGATATAATATTAATATACAAACTTATTGAAGCACTGAAACCTGTTTTGTACCTTTGTATTACACTGGTAACCACCAAGTCACATGGTGAAACAAAGCCCATCACAAGCAGCTTTTATATAATAAGATATATAGAAGGTGCACGGTGTCATTCACACAAGCACTAAACACCATCCTGGTGAGACTCATTAAACTGAAATATGCAATAAACATTAATTTAACAACATTTGATCTAACATACAAACCTAATACACATAACACATGAGAAAAAATTAAGAAGAAACATAGTTATTTCAAAGAAAAAACAAAATTTGAAATTCAACGCAGAGAATTCTGGGAACGTAAGTTTACAGTTTTTCCCTGTAAAGTTTACAGGAAATTACCGTTAACCAGTAAACAGTTTTGTACTGTAGCATTTTCACAGTTTTTTTATTGTTAAACTCACAGTCATTTTTTACAGTGTATACTGCTAAAAATTATTATTTTAATCCACATATTTGTCTTGTCTTCAAATAAAAATGAATGAATATGGAAAAAAAATGCTTTTACTTATAGATATTTAAGACCAGATAAATGATTTTAAAGGTTTTTTATCACTCTGCATGAATCTAATCTTAACCTCTGTTTTCCTGTCTATTTCTCTTTCTTTCCTCCTACTCTCTCTGTCTTTCTTTTTGTTTCCTTAGTCACCTAAGTCTGCCTTCATAAGTGCAGCCAAGAAAGCTCGTCTGCGAACCAATCCCCCCAAAGTGCGCTTTTCTGAGCAAGTGTCCATCAGCGACCCAGACTCAGTATGTGCTGCTGTCTCTTGCTCACATCACACCCCTGTCATATGTGTGCTAACACAGCTGTCTTTATGTGCTGTAATGAGACCCGCACAACACTGACTGACACCAACGCTTCCTGAAAGACTTGGATTGTAAGATTTGAGTTTGTCGATTAGACTCAAGTTATTTTGTGACATGACCGTTCGTAGTCTGTTAATGCTAATATTTGTTAATATAAAAAAATCAACGTGTCAGTCGTTACTGTTTCCTTTTCAGAGTGTTACATGGCTGTCATTTCAGTTTCAATATTGAAGTGCGATTCACTCCGCATCTCCTGCTCATCTCATTCATGAAACTGCAGGTTTTTTACCCAGAGGGGCAAAGCATAAATCCCTCTCCGATGGTATTTTCTAGATGTAGTCCACCATTTCGAGAATCTGAAAGTATTCATCCAAAAAAATGTGCACTTCTGCCGTTGTTTCATCTTCCTCCACCATCCATGAACTCAGACTTTATTAAAGTGCATACATGAAAACACAGGCCTTGGAATTGACTACGCTTGGTTTGGTTGGAATTAAAGGGATCTAGAGTTTCTTTGTTTTATAGGCGTACTGCATTGAAGTCAGTCAGGCAGACACTGACGGATGTTCTTTTTCTGAATAGAATATGAGTCCTAGTTTGTTTGTTTGGTTGGTTGCTGAGATTTATTTGAATCTACTATAGAATGATTTGAACAAGTGCAGCAGTATTACAACTATGACTTTCTGAAGCAATTTGTGACTAATGAAAAAGACGTTAAATAATTCCCTTTGGTTCTAATCAAGGTGTTTAAGTTACAAAGTTACATGGAGGAACTTAGCGCCAGCTTCCTTTGAACCGTTTCAGCCTACTTAGTGGTAATTTAATAAGGCAGGATTGCATCTAGAAGAAGGGCAGCAGGCTCCCCATGACCTTAAATGTTGTTACTAGACATTCATTCATTCGTAGCTTTTCATTAGCTGTACAGCCACCATCTCCTCTTGGTGAACATGGGTCGATGGCACCCATGTTAATGTCAATGTCCATGGATTATGTCCCATACAGTTTGATATCTGCCTTGTGAGCAAGGAAGAGTCAACACTACACCCTTGGGTGCTGGTCGCACCAATTTAATAAAGCGGACCGATGGGAGGGGTGTGCAGCTCTCCTGGAAGAAGAAACTTGCTGATCAGGCCTAGAGGGACAAAATCGGTAAAGATCAAACCACCCTCACCTGAGCCTCCTCTAATCATGTCAATCCATCTTGTGTGATCAGCAGGGGTCAGCGGGGCTTTCTTCATTAAAACTCGCCTGTCAGCACAGAGTACATGAGCTGCTACCTTTTCATTAAATGGGTTAGGCTTAAAGACAAATACCAACGTGGGACTTATTATTCATATCACATCATCTCACGCCGTAGGTTACGTGCAACTGATTGGGATTGTGCTCAGTGTATGAGATAGAGCTAGCAACCTGCTCACATCACCGCCTGTCATAACATGATCCCAACCGACACGCCAAACTGATGCTTGCTTATTTGTTTCCATTCTGTATATGTGTATAACGTGTAATAGTGCTTTGCACATGTCTCCAGAAGCAAGCCTAAAGGGACTTTGGTTAAAACTCTTGCCAAATGTACAATGCTTTCATGGGTGTATCAGACCCCATTAAGTGTCAACATTCGATTACATTAAATAATTGTATTGATGACACTCAGTGGAAGATCAATGGAGAGCTGATAATATGGAACCTGGTATAAATCAATATGATTCTGACTAAAATTAATGACCTCTTATTCTTGATACAAAAGTGCCTTCAGGGTCTCTGACCCACTTCAAGGTGCACTTAGTCTTTTTTACCAACTTTTTTGAAGTTGTAAGTAAACAAATATTTGATAAATATTAAAGAAATTGATAGTTACATCAGTGAAATAGAAACATATCAGATAGAAATATCATTCACCTTATATCAGTAACTTTCCATTATACAATAACATAATCATGGATGGCAACTGACCATCTAAATAGGATATTTCTTAAATTCAGTATTAAAACTTTGCTTTAACCCTTTACTGAATCTTTGGCAACAGGTGTCAGGATAGCATCCAAAGCCATAGTCACTGGTGGTTCGGAAAGATTTGTATTTACAATTATTCATATCTCTTAAAGGTCTAAATAGTTGTTGTACCAAGTGTGTCATGGACCTTTTGGTTGAAAACCAGATCCACTGCTGTGTTCTTTATCATCGGCAAAAAGAATATTGCAGTAGTCCAGTCTTGAGAAGATAATAGCCTGTGCAAGAACTATGCATGTAGGGTCTGATTTTCCTAATGCTCTAAAGAGGAAGGGTCCAAGCACTGAACCCTGAGGCACTCCACTACTTGATGTGATTTAGAAACCCTCTCCAGGATACTTTGTAAGATCTGCCATTAGGTTAGGCTCAAAACAGTACAATGTACTTCTAGTAATGCCCAGTTCAGGGAGAATGAGTGACAGATAAATCTGGTGACTCAGTGTTTCAAAGACAGCAGACTGTTACAGTTTAATGAGGATTGCTGGTTTGGGATTGGTTTTGGCCAGCCACAGGGGTTCAGAGTCATAGACTTTGAGCCAGGAAAATGAACAAGCCAGTTCAACATGATTTTTTTGTTAAATAATAATAATAATAATAAAAAAAAACAGTGCCACTTTAACTTTTCTTATTGAAATGAAGTAGATTCCTTGAATAACTCCTTTCTTAGCTACAAATATATCTTGCAACTGAATTCAGTGTTTGTGTCCAGTTGATCAGAATTTATAGGATACAGTTTCATGTTGGATATAGAATGAATATTATATGACTTCTGCTTAATCCTATAATCTGTATGTTTAAAGTAGAGTTTTGGTAGTTATTCCAATTCATTTAAACTATTGCGCATAAGTTAGACAGAGATCTTCCTTTTAACCATTGTTACAGACTTAATGTTTTTCCTTTCAGGTTTACCATACAGTTAAAGTCTTGTCATGTGTTTCTACATTCTTTCCTCGTCTCTTAGATATTATATTTCCTTATTTGAGACTCTCTATTGACCTATTGAGTCTTTTCTTTTCTTAATTTCTCATCCAAGGTTCACCGACTGCTTTCTCTCCTCTTTCTTGCCTTTGTTTTTCAGACCATGCTTAAGGACGACTCTCTGCTTCTGATACCAAATGTGTTGAAGGTGTTTCTGGAAAATGGACAGATCAAATCCTTTACATTTGACAGCCGCACCACTGTTAGGGTGAGTGTGAATGGAAAACTCTTCCCAGTAACACTTTATTTTAAGGACCAATTCTCACTATTAACTAGCATGCATATTACAGTTTTTTCAATGGATTTGACACACTTCTCCAAACTCAGGTCACTGTTCCCAAAACAATTAACACAATGATCTGAAAACTTTGTAATTTTCCCAAACCGATTGAACGTTTTCATTAATTTCATACAAATTACCAATCATGCAAATGATTTTCTCAAGACAATGTGCACAAACTCTATTATATATATTATGTATTATGTTTTCACAGTATACTATTATTGAACTTGCTGCAGAAGGTACTACAAACAGATATTAATGTTTAAAGGGGCAGTCTCAGTGATAGAAGGTGTTGGTACAATTTTTATTTCATTCAGATATGCACAATATATGTCAAACAAAACTCCCTGTTGAAGAATTGCAATAAACATATTTTCATTAGCCTATTTGTGCACCTACAGTTGAATGTGTTTTATAATCAGTATAGAACACTATAGATTTTATGTTAATATTTACTTTTAATAAATGCATTACTAGAAAAAAAATCAGTACTTCATTTTGCTTCAGTAAAGTTTGGTTGAGATAATTTTGTGTTTGAACGGCTGTGCTAATTGTTTTGAGAACAAGTATACCGCATTGAAGAAAAGTGTCAAATGGATTGAGAAAAACTGTAATAACGTATTGGCTCTTATCCATTGCCTTATTCTGCATACCCATATTTTAGATCCCTTAAACCTACCCCTTACCTAAACTTAACTACCTTACTAACCATTAACAAGCAGCAAATTAGAAGTTTACTAAAGCTAATGTTTAGTTTTATTATAAGCTAATAGTGAGAATTGGGCCTTAAAATAAAGTGTACTCTTTCCTGTTACTAAAAACACAACATAGGTTGTGCTTGAAAATGTATGATGTCATTTAAAGAATTCTAAGTTTATTAAAAATGGTTGTTTTGTAAGCTTTGTTTTGTAAAAGGATCCAGAGCACTAGTAGATCTAGGTAACACTACTAAGTAGAAATGCATGATCATGTTCAGGGTGTGTGTGTGTGGGGGGGGGGGGGTTGTCCATGTCTCAGACACATTGCTGTTGTAATTAATTAACTGCCAGCCCTTTATAATTGCTCATAGTTAGTAGTTCTCAATGATGCTACTCTCATTCAATAATTATTGATTAGCAAATAATTGCCCTGAATTGACCAGTACTTACTGATTAGGTAATCTTGTTCCAGTATTAGTTAATAGAACAGCTGATAGTTATTGTAGTTCTGTCTATTTGTCCTGTATTACTTCCTGCATAGGTACTTTACCTACAGAGCATCATTCTAAAACGTTACTGAATAGATTAACATGGTTTGGAAAAGTCATTAGCCAACATTATATTGTTCCTTCTGAAAGCAAAAGTGATAAACGAGGAGAATCACTTTCTTTTGTACACTGATCTTACGTTATGTCAGAATAAAGCATGAATTTCAAGAGCTATGATCAACTGAAAGAAATGCAATACCATTTTTATTCAGCTTTCAAAGGCGTTTGAATTTTTGAACGTGTAGATGAGTTGACGTTTGATGGTTTCAGACCATTAAAAAAACCTAGTGAGCTTTTTCCCCTCCTACATTTGGGGTTTTGCAGCATTGTTGACATTTCTCCCAATCCCTCCTGAGCTGATATCTTCAGCCTTTGGTCAGTATCACCAAACAGATTATTTCAATCCTGGTGACAGAACACGGTGGGGTAATCTCCCTTAGCTGGAGTCACTGTCATCAGACACTAAGTATATAATGCATCACACCAGCAGTGCTCATTGGTGCTGCCTTCAGCAGTGTTTGAGTACAGGATTTGCTTTGGTTACATGGAAACCTCATTAAATATGTGGCATCCACTTCAGAAGTAAAGCCACTAGTCAGTAAACAGCCTCGTTGGTCTTCAGAGCAGAGTCCAGTGATTGGGAGTGTTGATTTCACTGATGGAAAGGTCAAGCCTGTGCTCCTGTAGTTCACACACTGCTGATGCTGTTGCTTTCCACTTCATTTACATTGCACAGTATTATCTGAGATATAGTTATAAAGCAGAATTCATGCTTTAGGAGCTAAAAACACCAACCCCCAGAAGAGTTACTACAGAATACTAGACCTTGTTCTCCTTTTCTCATGCGCTCTAGGATGTGATATCGTCACTGCAGGATCGCCTCTCTCTGCGCTACATCGAGCATTTTGCTTTAATGCTGGAGTCCGGTGGACTGGCCCAGAATCAGAGGCTTCATCTGCTCCAGGAAAACCAGCCACTGTTTCATGTGAGTAAATGCCACCCAAAACCACTGATGCATTACCTTTCACTCTAATGTTCAAAAGCTTTCAAAGCAGCCTTGAATGTGGCGTACAAGGTACTTTACACCAGCTTTCTATTGCGTTGCAACTAACAATCCTAATGAATAAAATAAAAAATAAAAACTTGCCTTCAAAACATGATTTAATTTCATAATGTTCATGAAACATGGAGATGGTTGCTCTGAGCACAAGAAATAATCAGATGAAGTGATTCATACTGTTTTTAACCACTTTTAACTTTAATGCAAAAGTTGGACATACTAAATATTAGTTACAGCAGCACATTTCTTTGGCATAGTGTCAGTATATTTCCTGAGAACTTCAACACTAATGTTATCCAATGCCTTCTGCATTCTTTGAATGTACAATAGATCTGTCTAGTTTATTTCTCAACTCGTCACAAATTAGCTTGATGTTGGCTGAAGTCCAGACTTTGAGGGGGCCAGTCCATCATTTTTAATGTTCCAGCGGATTCCTTCCGTCGCTGGTAGTTCCGACATTTTTTTGTTTTATGGGTATTGTAATGGCCAATTCAACAAAAACAATTGAAACCTCTTATATATGCCAAGTTTTCAAACAATTTTGGCCACCATTATAAATAAGCATTTTATTGTAGTAGCATTAGCATTTTAATTTAATAGTATTTATGTCTAATGTTATCCAGCATGATTTAAAAACATTGTGTGCTATAATAGAACATCTGACCATCTGAACAAAGCAGTTCTAATGCCCGGTCAATACTTACGTTCATTTGATTAGTGGCAGAAATTACATTTTCAATTATACTGAATAATCTTAAAATGTTCTGCGGTTTAAACTGGATTTTAAATCAGATTTTCTATATTCAGTGTGGTCTCAGACTCTTAGACGCCATTTTATATGAATATACAGTAACAGAACATTTAATAAGATCGTTACAGGATATTGACATTGATTTGTTATGGCTGCTACAGTAGTAGCACATCACCTTTCCACCATAAGTAATGCAATGTGACACTTTAGTACTGGGGTATTTGTTACTGTTTTATTTCAAAGTTGTATTTTATTCTGTATTTTTTAGGTAGTTCACAGGACCTACTTCCAGGGAATGAAGTGTCTTTTCCGTATTTGCTTCTTCCCAAAAGACCCTGCTGACTTATTGAGGAGAGACCCCGCTGCATTTGAGTACCTCTACATACAGGTGGATTAGTCACAAATATTCACCTAATATGAAACTTGATTGGTCTGATATTTATAGCCCCTTGATTTGTTATTTTTATCTAAATACTCCCAGAGCCGAAATGACGTCATTAAAGAGCGGTTTGGGATGGACTGGAAGTCTGACGTCACGCTTAAGCTGGCAGCCCTTCACATCTACATCACTGTGTCGATCGCGAGACCCAATCAGAAGATTTCTCTCAAGCATGTCGAGTAAGTCTTTCTTGATTGCCTGAAAAGAGGAAATGTAATTTATTTATATTAGACCTTGTTTTAAATATTATGCTATGAATTAAGGTCTCTGTTCACACTAAGATAGGATGTTTGAAAATTCAGTACACTTCATTGGAATGGAAGTTAATGTATGTGTCAAAAATACAAAGTTGTTTATGTGAACAGGCAATTTAGAGTAACCAAAGAAGCATGCATTAGATTTTGGATGAGCACTATAAGCAGCATATAGTTTTACCCCAGTGGCAGATCAAAGAGCACTGGAAGGTCTTGTAACTGCTTGCATTCTTTGAAGACTAAACCCGCATCAATATCTTTAGAAAAGAATGGGGGTTGGAACCTTTCCTTCCTTTGACTCTGTTGCCAACTGTCAAGGAGAAGAATGTGTGCAAGACTCTCTCACAGCTGTTGAAGACTTATCAGCATCCTCCACCAGCTGGTAACAAGGTATATTTGCTTACTAAGAATATTTGGTGCAAATATCATAAAAGATTAGGGCACCATTTTTTGTTTTTGAAAGAATTTTCCATACTTATTTTGTATGTGTTTTACCTGTATTTTAAATTTTGCACTGCATTCTTTTGTGTTTGGAGTTAATTGAAATTAATGGAAAAATGACCAGTTCTTTCTTTTTGTAAACAGTACATCTTAAATGGAGGTCTTTTGTGGTCAAATGTGAATCAAGAAACATGCAACAAAGAAACCTTTTATCTCTTAAGTCTAATGCATGTTTTTGTATGTGTGTTAATTTTATGCCCTGAGAACAAAGTTCATATGTGTAAAGGTGGAAAGAGATATGCAAAACCGTGTGCTATTAATTTCATACCAACCATTGATACACATAGCACACCTAATAGCAGCGAGACATTGCCCTCTCCTGGCCAGAATATTAGCATCTGTGCACTTGCACAAATCCCCAATCTTATTCTCTTTATCCGTTTCTATGCAGGTTTCTCCTCTTCAAGGAAAACTACAGTACATGCGTGTCTTAAATGACCTTCCCCCATTCGGAGGCTTCTTGTTTCACACAGTTGGCTTGGTAACACAAATCTGAGATCACTTCTTAAACTATAATCAAGACGCATTTGCATTGATTTTATGGTTTACAAAAACATTCTTAATATTACCATGTTACCTTACAAACCTCAAAAGTAAATAAATGGCTTGTCCTTCTGTTACTTAATTTCTCATTATTTTGTTTTTTTTTCTCTGAAAGGACGAGAAGCAATCAGAAACTACATTGTTGGTTGGGCCGAGACATGGTATCAGTCATGTGATTGACCTAAAGAACAACCTAACAACGGTCTTAGCAGAGTTCAGCCGTGTGGCCAAGGTCCAGCTCTTCAGGGAGCATCATGGAGTAGCCCGGGTTGAGGTTGTTATTTTGGATGCAAAGGTGTGGAAAAAGCTCTGAAACCAAATCTGAAACAGTATTGCATTATACAACATCCTAAAATGTCATGCTATACTAATATCTGTTTTCATACTAATAATTGTAGCCCTTGGTCTTATTAATGGAGTGGCCAGATGCATCAAACTTTGCCTGTTTGATATCTGGCTATTACAAGCTATTTGTGGACCCTAAAAGGACAATCTACTGCAGGATACCTGGTCAGCCTTATATGATCAAGGCAGGTATGGTAGAAATCGTATTGTTATTTTTGCAAATTCATTAAAATACAACAAAAGTCATTGCATGTAATTTTCTGGCAGTGCATTTGCTTTGCATTTCATCTTTCACTGACTAGCTGAACTAAAATATGGTGCGTTGCATATGCAATTTGGGACATTTCAAAATAAAATAGATGTAATAATGGTGAGAAAATCTTGGTGCTGGCATCTAAAACATAAAACAAAATAAATGTAATTATAAACAAAAATAAATAATTGAATCAGTCATGACATTAATTGATCAGGTTGCTTTCAAAAGGATCTTTGATGATATATTACAAGGACTTGTCATGGCAATCATTCATAATTCCAGCTTGATCCCTCCATCTTCTTGAGCTCTCCATCCTCATCTTAAATCAGTTTATGCAAGCTTTACTGAAATGCTGATGAAGATAAAAGCATATTTCTGGAAGTTAAGTGTTTGTTGCCTCGTTTTACTAAACCACGTATTGGATGTTCGCATCTCCTGTGATCTGCCAAAGAGAAAGATCAAAGCACGCCATCACATCCCACAAGGCTCTTTTCCATCTCTGAGAACTATATTCAGCAGACTCACCTTTGTCATCTGGACTCATTCCCATCCATCATGTTTTCTGCTTGTTCAACCACTCAGACAGTTCTGTCATTTAGATTCCAGAAGCTCCCATGCCCAATTCCGCTCCGGAGCCACTGTGCCAAGTGGGAGTCGGCGAGAAGAGAGAGAGGGGTCGTCTAGAGAGCCAACACAGAAGACATCACCATCACCCAAACCTCAGCACCTTGGCCTGTGTCACATCCATTTAAAAGAGCAACAACAGCTGCAAGAGCTTCAGATACAAGCTGAACAGGATCTTGACATTAATGAGAACCTTATCTCGCAGGTACAGAGTCGCTCACGGACAAAGTCTGACCCCACTCTAAAGAGCATAGAGTCGGTGGTTGAACAAGAAGGTCCCGCCAATGACAATTCAAGCTTCAGAAACAGAGTGAAAACAATGGAACCTTCACAGAGGTTTTTCTGTGACTCCTGCAAGGCAAAACTCCAAGCTGAAGGTTTGATCTCAGACACTGGGGAGACAGGAAGGCTCATTTTGCAGCAGTGCACAAATGCATGTGCTTCCCGTGAAGGAGGTGCTGTTGATCTCATTGCCTTACCGCTACCTGGGAATGAGGAAGATGAGGAGATAGATGATGGAGGAGGAAAACTGCAGCCTCCCCCTCCTGCCATAGCAGCACCGCCCCCTGGGTTTCGTGACAACAGCTCTGACGAAGATGACCCTAAAAAGGGTCGGAAAGGAATCAAATCCTCTGCTGCTGTTGCAGAGGGTCGAGAGGATGTTCCTGTAACACTGATTGATAATGTGACCAGTAGGACGGTTCAAGACCATGCTCAGGAGTTAGACGATGCATTAGTGTCCACCCTCCAGGCGCTGGAAGCACTAGCTGCATCAGAGGATTACCCACACCATCACCAACAGACACAACAGACAGCAGGTGGACTATGTGCTATTAAAAGTGCTGGTTCTTTACATGTCTATAAGTAAATTAGACTTTTAAAAATCAATCAAGAAACAGTCATTAAAAACTGGTTGTTTGTACATCTTACAATTACAGAAGTCTAACATATTAAGTTATAAGTTCCCAAAACAAGTATCAATGCAGTGTTACTCCTTACCAACAAAATAAAAAACAGGATCTTGACACTTTTTTAATTAAATTTTTGACTTTCATTTCTTAATTAGAACATGCATGTTCTTCTTATAATTTTGCTTGCCTGAAGTGACCTTATGAGATTTCTTAAAGAGCATGTTTTGTTTCTGTTCCCTTACAGGGTTGATTGTGCTTGCTGCCATTACCCCAGAATCGTCCCTAGACTCTGGACATGAGACAAATTCATCAGAGCTAACTGATGTGTCTGAGATGGTGTCCGCCATGAAGCAGCATCAGAACCAGGCCTATCTACTGGCCCACCACATCAACAAAGAGCGACTTTTCAGTCGGCGAGACTTTCCCTTGACAATCCCTGGCTGTACCACACAAGCAATTGGTGGGGGGGCTTTTTCAATGAGCCAGATCCGTGGCGGATGTCCACCAAAATCTGTGATCTTAAGCAAGACTGTGCCCTTCAAAGTATGCCCCAATCAAGGAGTTAGTGCCTCTGACAACTCTGTGGAGCAGGGGAAGAGCCATGAAACAAGAGGTGAGAAAGATATAGAAAAAACAGAAAGAGACCCTGTCAAAGAGTCCTTGGAAAAGTCTGAACCGCAGACATCTGAGGAGCTTAAAGCATCTGATCAAGAGAGTGCTCCCAAAGTCAACACAGATCAGTTGCCTCAGGCTAATAAAGAAAAAACAAGCTCCGTTACCTCAGAAGGTATCCAGGAAAAAGAATCTGGTACAGTCACCCTAGAAACTACCAGTATAGCCTTACCTGTTATTTTACCAGTGGATAGAACTGCATCTGCCAAGATTGGTCCAATAAATATGTGCCAAGATGCCGACAATGCCTCAATTGAGACCACTAAGCCTTCAAGTTCAAAGGGCCTTTTGCCAGCTGCTGACTTGTTCTGCACCTGTCCAGTACGACCAGAGCCTGGCCCACAGGTGCGTCTGAAAGATTCACAGGCCCAAAAACTGGTGGTCGTTCACTCATCATCTCCCACAGATGATGAGCGTCTCCGTGCCAAAGGACTTCAGTTAGCTAACAACAAAGAGATCGCAGCAAAGACACCTGATGCAAGTTTGGCTAAGCCTAGCACCCTGCCCCCTACCAAGTACTCACCAGCTATGCCTGTTAAAGTAGAACGGAAGGAGATGCCAGAGGCGAAGGCAGATAACTCCCAGAGTAAAGCCCCTGTAGAACCACAGAAACCTGTTAAAAGTTTGCCTGTTCTGGTAGACCCAACACCTGTCCTAAGTTGTGTGGAAAAGGGTGCAACTATACCAGGAGCAGAGTATAAGAAACAGGCAAATAACAAAGTCAAATCCCAGCGTAGTACACCCTTCCTGAGTTTTAGGAACTTAATTTCAGCCACTTTCCCAGCACGTTTGCGCAAAGAGACAGATGAGCGTCGTGCTCAACTTCAGAAGGTCAGGCAGTATGAGCTAGAGTTCCTGGAGGAGCTTCTAAAACCTAAAACATCCCAAGGAGAGTTCATACCACAGGGATCCTCTCCTGTTCCCTCATTTACCCCATGTGCCTGCCAGCTGCGCACAAGTCCCATTCAGAAAGTTCCTGGGATTTCACGAGAACAGCGACGCAGCTGTGATTGTAAGAGAATGTGCCGCGGAATGCGTCTCCCAGATACAGCAGTTGGTTCTGCAGCAGACCAGAGAGGAAGAGAGAGGACAGTCTCCAAATCCCCCCCAGCTATTCCAAAGTCTCCACATGATCAAGGAGAATTACGGAAACCTCAGACATTGGAGATCAAAACCACTCGAATCCGCTCCACAAGCCTAGAGTCAAGGGATCCCAGAGATACACCCACATCATGTTTGCCTATATGCGCTACCCGTTCAGAATGCATTGGTGCACCACAGTACAAAAAGTTACAAAGGAGATATAGCATAGGGGAGATTGACAATAATGACAGCACCCCCCTGTATGCTGAGGTCAAAACAACAAAAGCAAAGAGCCTTGAGAAAGAAATGGAAAGAGTCAGGGCCACTGGACTTAGACTTCCAACTCCAGTAGAGCCTGTACATAGTAAGGATGGGGATGCAAAGAAGAAGGGGATATTTTTTATTCAGGGAGAGGAGCTTCTTCAGGAAAGTCGAGAGGGTACCGCTGAGGTTCTTGGATTGCCGAGTGAGGATACTGAGGACAGAGAAAAATGCTGCTCCTTCTGCTTTTGTTATCGCAAATGTGAAGCTGCTGATGAGAGCAGTGAAAAAGATGAACTGTCTTATTCCATACCCCTGCAGGTTTTGCCCGGGATGCACCTAGACTCAAGGGCAATGCCAGTAGTCAGCAAAACACTTCAGGTACTCAATGCAGAGGATTGCAGTGGGGAGGAGGAGGAGGATGAAGAGGAGGAGCCACAAACACAGAGGATTGATCTGCGGGCCTGTGGGAATATGGAAACTAGCCTAACAAGGGTACAGTCCTTGCAGGGCAAAATATTCCTGCTCCCTGATGGATTCCTAAATGCACAACTTGATGCCAATGAGTTGCTCTCAATTTTAAGGCAGTGTGCCAACTGTCCCCAAATCGAGGGTGAACCTCGTATCCCTCCTGCACAACTGGCAGAGTACAAGCAAGAACTTGCAGTTCATTTTAAAGAGTTCAGGGCATCATGTAGACGAGTGGCAAGTGTTGAGAAAAGTCCCTCTCGAATGCTTAGTGCTGTCACAGCTAGCTTCCAGGTGCTGTGTAACCTTACTCAAACATTCATTCGGCTGGTCAGGGGTGTGCGATCTGAAACTCAAAAACTGCAGCTTTTACGCAAGGTTGAGGAGGTAGCTGTCAACTACACCCTTCTTCTTCGTGCTGCCGAAGAAGCAATGGGACACTCTAGTAGCCTCCCTAATAAGAGTGTAAGTCCTCAACTCCACACATCAACCAACATGGGCTCTCTTAATCGCCCTATCAAAACCTTGCCCAGCAAGTAATGACTCATTCACTCATGAGATTGTGGGGCAGGCCGGAAAGACAGCTGCTCAACACTTTGGCAGGAATCTCTTCGGATCCTTCATCGGTTTACATTTTTACTCGCCTTTCTGTTCACCTACTGCTAAATCCATAACTGCAAAACTATATACTGTTATAGGTTTATGAAGGTTGTGCTAACTTGTACACACAACGGATCTTTTACAATGTGCACAGAAATTAGGAAAAATTTAAAACACATCTGATCCTGTGCATTACAGATGACCAACAGGGCTGTTCACTCATGTTCTTAGAGAAAGGGTACTGTGAAATGGACTTAGTTTTTGTATATTTAGTTGTTCCTATATTTAAATAACAAAGTGACTGTCTAGGGAAGGGCTGATGGGGTTATTTTGTGTCCTAACAATGGTTTATAAAGCATATTATGGAAAAATTATATTATCATTATTGCAGTTACTGTAGAGAAATTATAGCTACATAATCTAAAACATGCCCTGTGAGTGGCATATATATATATATATATCACAAAAAAAATTAATGATAAATTAGGTACAGAGAGAACTGGTTATTTGGTAATGTGCTTGTTTTTAAATTTTGTTTGCTGTGACATGAAATACTCCCTTTTCACAATATTGCATTCACAATGTCTAGATTTTTATCTCTGTAAGCGTCTGAATTGACACTTTTTTTTAATGAATATTTATGAATACAAGAGCCCACTAACAAGATAGTGGAAGGAAACACCTGCCCAGGGCAGACAATGTAGCAGATTTAAATTCAGCAGAATATTAATTGAAATGATACACTGGTTGAGCTGAGACCAAGATGAAAAAAGGCGCTCCTGATTGCTAATGCACAATAATAATAATAATAAAATCCTCTCTCGCTCTCACCCCCACAAACTCATCCAGATCCATACCTCATACTTGTAGTGGCAATCAGTGGCATCATTTTTTTTGTACTGGAGGAGTGGGCTGAACTCATGATATTACTCATAATTTAGTGCAATCACTAAGCCAATGCCTGTGTAGATATAGCCTGAAAAGTATAGCCTATATGAGTACACAGATAACCAATGTTTCACAATATATTTAGAAAATTGCTTTGTTTTTCTTCTACCCCATATTTTGAAATGTCTTAAATTTAGAAAACTTAAATTTTTGGATTTTCATGTGATGTCATTCATTGTGCACTCTTGAGAACATAACTCCGTCCCCATCCACAAACACAGAATAGTTTTATATGTATTTTAATAAAGCCAACTGCTGTCTTATGTCTGAAAACTTTTCTGTCTCCTCTTCCAATCTAGAATATAAATGGTTAAATTATGGTTTTATAATCCATACAAGGCTCTACTACTGTGACATTTAAACAATTATCATCTCACTGTTTTGGTGTCTTGCATGTTATCCTTATTTTAAAATAGAACCGAATGAAGTGGGCTCAGCAACGAACAGACTGTTCAATGCTGGGTTTGGATTAACAAAAGATCAATAAGAGTACAGATGCAATCTAGTGTTTTACAATATTTCAGCATAAAAATATAATTCTATGCTCAATAAAGAAAAAAATATTATATATATATTGTAAAGAACATGCAATATTTGTGAAGCTTAAAGTCATTCTAAAAAGAAAATTTCAAATATTTATCAAAACGTTTTATTTTAAAGAGAAATCACATGTATCTTATGATTTATAGTACCAGAGACAAATAGTAACTATATTTTAAAGTATAATATAGCATGGAACATGTTTATTTTTATAAAATATAAACAATATCCTCATGTTTCCTTTTGTTTTTTTCCAGACATAGTTTCTGTCAAAGACTAGTTGCGTTGCCAAAATGAGATTTGTCACTGTGCTTCATTTTTGTTGTATGTGTTCATATTTAGTTCTTTGAGTTCTTGTCAGTGTTTTTGCTTCACTGTGGTCTTTTTGTGTGTAAGGTCATGTTTTAAAGCAATAAAGAATATTAAAAGTAACATTTTCAGCTTAGTTTTGGCTATGAGACCAACTGATCAAATTCATAATGAGTGCTCTGAAAATACATACATACCCACATATATATACAAACACAAATTGATTTACACCCTTACAGGTTAAACTTAAAAGTACAAAGTCAGTAACAAAGCATTTTTAAATCACTTGCGATGTATTATATTTTGTTAATAGATTATTAAGTAGATGCTACATTTGGTAATACATTAATAGGTTAAATATAAAGGGCAAGTTCTTCATGCATTAACACTGTAATTAAACAATTATTAATGTTTAATTAGCTCATATGTAAAGATTTAGATGGTGTTTTTCATCCTTTGTTGTCCACCTGTAAACCGTACATAACTGATGAACAGCATTAAATCAGTAGTGGAATTGTTAATGGTTTTGGTGGTTTACACTTTGGGTCACAAAAAAAAAATGTTTAGACCTAATTAAACATCAAATAGTAATAGTAAGTGTCCCTCAATGTGGAGTATACGTGTCTATCAATTCATTTTACACATGAACATTTCTTTAATATTAATAATTTTTAATGTTTAATGAGTTTAGTTTTAGATGCTGTCTATAAGCAATTATTGTATTTTTGTGTCTGCAAACATAACATACTAAAATGTAGAATAATTTGTGTGACTGGCAGATTCCCCCAAAAGTACTTTAGTAGTAGTGTTTTTAGTAGTAGTAGACTTTAATTAGAAGAAATGTTTGCTCACTCCTCCTCACACACTTCACCGGGGTCTGAATAAAAGCTATTACAAAGCTTCAGATTTCTGACAGGTGTCTGCTCAATCTCCTCAGGTACTGTTAAGATATATTTATATTTATATATATTTATGGTGGACCCAACGACAGTACGTACAGGAGAGAAGATAAGGGGGGTAAGGCAAAAATGAATCCAGCAGATTGCTGTAGAAACTGAGGGGAAAAGCTCTCAAAAGTTTGACCATTAAATCTCCCATGACAAGGTCATGATATGACAACAATATACTACTGAGACTAACAGCTAACCTTGTAAAGCAACTTAGCTAACAGAGCAGCATTTGTATAGGGGTTATGAGACAAAAATAAATAAATAAATAAATAAATACATTTACTGATGGACAAAAACTGTGTAAAATACAAACCAGAAAGTCAATACAACCCTACAATACAAAAGCAGTCCAGTTTTATTTGGTGTGGTATTAAGTATATTGTTGGCTACACTTAAATATATGCATGGTTTTATTTTAAGGTGTCCTTGTTACAGTATAAAAATACATTTAATCACAGAGTAATATTAATTAACTACATGTACCACTATAGGGTTAGGATTAGGGTTTATCTTAGGGTTAGTTGCATGTAATTATGCATAATTTATAATTATTTTAATAGTAAGAACATACAGTATAATGTTAACAAGGACATCTTAAAATAAAGTGTTACCGTATACTTTTATGTTGATGCCTCACTTCACATGGTTTCATATTTTGGGCTCTGTTAAAGGTGCTTATCATTCAGAGAATGAGGTTCATGCAGGTCAAATGAAATCTCATGTGAGCGCTCTTATTCATTTGATGTGAAGTTTAAGGAGATTTTGAAATCTTTTGTCAGCATAACGTCTAAGTGCAGTTTAACACCTGCATTTTGTTACTTTCAGTAAATAAACCTCAAATAGGCGCAATAGTGACAAGGAATGTTTTGATACACTGTAGCAAGACCTTTTTTTTTTTTTTTTTTTTTTAGTACAACTCAGAAGATACCACTTACTATCATGTCTCATTTGACCACCTTGTGTTTAGAAATAATAAGTAAATAAATATTGATACACTGATATAATGTAACTCTTCAGAGATTGAAATTTGCCAATATTAAAGGGGTCATATGATGCTTTTTAAAGATCATTATTTTGTGTATTTGGTGTAACAGAATATGTGGACATGCTTTAATATTCAAAAAACATTATTTTTCAAATACTGTACATTACTGTAGGTCCTCTATGCTCCTCCTCTCTCAAACACCTTGTTTTCTACAAAGCCCCTCCTTCTGACAAGCACAGTCTGCTCTGATTGGCCAACTGACCCAGTGCCTTGTGATTGGCCAAACACAGCAAGCACTCGTCAGAAATGTAACTCCCCTTTCCATTATCATGAGATTCATCTTACAAAATAAATGTAAAGACAGTTAATAGTGTCCTCGGTTTTACCATCAGTTCAATCCTGAAAGAGGAACAGAGTCACATGACAGGCAGTGATGAACGTGCAAAACTCAGCATTTGAACATTCAATAGCAAATACTTAAACTAATAACAAAACATACTTACGGAAGCTGATTCAGAAACGCCATATTGTCGTAGCAAAGTTTGAAGTACCTCCTCTCCTAGGTCCCCAAACGGTCGTCCATAAAATGTGTTGCTGTTCTGTTGTAAGTAATCTTAAAGATTTCTAAATGCATCTACTTTCAGAAGAACAAATAAAGTGTGTTTACTTTCTCCTAGATACATGTTTGAATGAGCTGTTTTAGTTGGTTGTGGACATGTCTTAACTTTGATAAAGAATAACTCTTTGGATTTGAGACTTTAGTCTTTGCAAATTTACAGATCTTCTTTATGCACCAAGAGCTTATAACACTCCAAAGAGAAAGTAAAAATTTAAATCAAATCATATACTCCTTTAAAGGGATACTCCACCGTGTTTTCATATTAAACTATGTTTTTCCCTTACCTAAGACGAGTTGATACATACCTCTCTCGTCTCAGTGCGTGCACTCAATCGCTTTGGCGATTAGAAGGAGAGGGGGCCGGTGAGAGGATTTTTCACGAGTGAATATATTACTGCGCCAAGACGAAGTGCTTACAAGCACTTGCCATGGTATTCCGCCACACAATATAGTTATCCATTTTGCATGCTTAGAAAAGCACAACGTTTTGTTTTGTGTTACCGTCCTAGGTCGAGTTACACTACGCGAGTAACTATATTTAAATAGGGAAAATGTGGAGGTGTTTGGTAGCTTCTCTGCTTGGCCCATATTGAATGAATGGGCTAAGCTAAGTGCTTTCAAAGTGTCACCACGCGCCAAAGCGATTGAGTGCACACACTGAGACGAGAGAGGTATGTATCAACTCGTCTTAGGTAAGGGAAAAACATAGTTTAATATGAAAACACGGTGGAGTATCCCTTTAAGGTTGGGACAAAGTTTATGGCAAATACATAAATGTGACCCTGGACAACAAAACTAGATTGCACAGATACACAGGTGCATCAAAAAAAAAAAATTTCTATCATGAAAAAGGTCTTTATTTTTGTAATTTAAGTATGAATAAGCATTTAACTAACTGGTTTGCAGAGCCAAACAGCGTTGTTATTTGTTCACTTCCTTGATACAACGCACAATTAGCAATACAGCCAATAGCAATACAAACCAATACAGTAAAACACATCGACGAAAAATAAGTCATACTTACAGCTTGTGGCCCGTAAACAGCTTATGTTTTTAAAGTTGGAACTGCTCCATCTTTCAGGACAAGCCGTTGGGCGAATCCTGCATTGAACTCGCGAAGATTGTGGAAGCTTTCCTCCGTAAAATGTGCAGCACAGAGAGCGAGATTTGGGTAATAATTTTGAGGGACCGAGTTAAAAATAAATTTTAACCATTGATCCCTAACTTCCCCGTCCCTAGGAAGGCTGAACAAAGTGGACCTGCAATCCGGATGAAAATAACAGCGTTTCGTCGGCATCGCGGCAAAGACACTCCAGCATACAACAACTCTTCTCAAACTCCACAGCAATATAAAATGGCCTCGCCCCCCACCTAATTTATTATTCTCGGAGGAGGGGTTTATGTAAATATTGGGCTTAGTGACGTCAGCAACCCTGGAGGAATGTCGTGTAGTCCCTACCGGCCGTTTGCTGTAGTCCTTAGAAATGGATTTCTTTAAAAGCAAATATCTCCCTTTGCTTAAAACTTTGAACGTTGTAACTTTGCAGATGTTGTTTATGCTCAAACAGGAAAATTACACACTAGCTAAAGTTAGAAAATTGAAATCGTGTTTTATCACCCCTTTAATTAAAAAAGCTAGCTTTCTTATATTCTAGATTCATTGCACACAAACTGAAATATTTCAAGAGTTTGTTTTAATTCTGATGGTTATGACTTACAGGAAAATTTAAAATTCAGTATCTCAAAAAATTTGAATTACAGTCCCTCCAGAAAAAAAGGAGATTTTTTTTTTTTTTTTGTGATTGTTGCAGACAAAAATCCTTGATTTTGAGGCATGTTTTCTTAAAAAATGCGATGGAATATGCTGCATATTTTAGCAATTTTATGCGATGAAATTGCGTGAACTTGCAAAAACTGTGGTTTGATGAAAAAGAGAAAAAAATGTGATTCCCAACACCTTTTTCTCACTAGGCTACTACCTTAATGTAAAGAGTAATTTCTTATTACTTCCTATGATAAGCGAGCATACTAAATCACAGAATATTTAAGGTGCAATCTCTTACTGCAACATAAATTATTTTACATACTACTAATATGTCTCTGTGTACTGGAAGCTTATGTCACTAAAACAAATTCCTTGTATGTGTAAGCATACTTGGCAATAAAGCTCTTTCTAAAGCTCTTCTAAAGTTCTAAGTTCTAAAAATATAATTACAACTGTAAGTTTTTGGTACCGTTCTGTAACAAAAAAAGTGTAATCTTACAACTGTAAAGTTGCATCAACTTCTGAATGAAACTACAACAGTGTTAGTAGCCTAGTGAGAAGGGGGTGTTGGGGGAATCACCTTTTTTTCTCTATTTCATCAAACCGCAGTTTTCACAATATAATTTGGCTCCACTGTCATGTAACAAATCGGGAAACTGCTTTGTGCGTTTTTTTTTTTTTTTTTGCGCTTATTTTTGTTGGCAAATAAGAATGATTTGCGCGCTTCAAGTTTCACCCTGGTTTCTCCGCGGAGTTTGCAGATGATGTTCACGTCACGTAATTACGTCACTTCATAAGGTTCCCATGGCAATAGGGGGAAAATGGCGCTTTACTTGTGTGAAGTAAACGCAACATTTTTCAACTTTCTGCTAATATATATGTGAGTTTTTTGCAACTAAAATACAGGGATTATGAAATCATGCTAGCCCCACATATTTTGCTTTCTGAAATTGACAATTTATGCGGGAAAAGAGCGGGGTATTTGAAAAAATCCGACCCCGCATGAATATGCGGCCTTTGGCTGATTATGCATTAAATCAAGCGATCGCATAATCGCGTTTTTCTGGAGGGACTGGAATTAGCCTACTGACTTGACAGATGTCCAGAAGACGATCATCAACACCCTCCAAAGGAGGTAAAGCACAGAAGGTCATCGCTGAAAGGGCTGGCTGTTCACAGAGTGCTGTATCAAAATATATTCATACAAAGTTGACGTCTTTCATAGAAAAAAAACGTCTTTTGTCTTTTTTTTAGATTAAAGTAAATTTGGAAATCAAGGTATGGACGAAGTCTGGAGAAGCACAGAAACCAGTGTGAAAGTTTCTGAAGTCAGAGATGATTTGGGGAGCTGTGACATCTGCTGGTGTTGCTCCATTGTGTTTTATCAAGTCCAAGGTCAATGCAGCCCTCTATCAGGGGATTTTGGAGCACTTTATGCTTCCATCTGCTGCCAGGCTTTATGGAGATGCTGATTTCCTCTTTCAGCAGGATGTTAGCACCTGCCAGTAGAGCCAAACCACTTACAGTTGGTTTGATGACCGTGATATCACTGTGCTTGATTGGCCAGTCAACTCACCTGACCTGAACCTCACAGAGAATCTATGGGGTGTTGTGAAGAGGAAGATAAGTAACATCTGACAAACAATAAAGAGGAGC
The DNA here is from genome assembly GCF_023724105.1 of Carassius gibelio. Classification (NCBI taxonomy): domain Eukaryota; kingdom Metazoa; phylum Chordata; class Actinopteri; order Cypriniformes; family Cyprinidae; genus Carassius; species Carassius gibelio. The sequence continues at coordinate 6,574,426 of NC_068409.1, forward strand.
TGAAGTCCGCTATCGAAGCAACCTGGGCTTCAGTAACGCCTCAACAGTGCCACAGACTGATCGCCTCCATGCCACGCAGCATTGAATTAGTGATTCATGCAAAAGGAGCCCCGGCCAAGTATTGAGTGCATAATTAAACTGCTTGAACATTTGTTTTCTAATTTTATTTTTTTTTTTTTTGATTGATCTTTAAGAAAAAAGTTTGAGATAATTTTTAATTTTCCTAAGCTAAGTCATAACCATCAGAATAAAAAAAAAAAACGCAATGAATGAGTGCAATGGATAAAGAATATAAGGAAAGTTTTTTAAATTAAATAAAAAAAATAAAAAATAAAAAAAAAACCTTTCCATGATATTCTATTTTTTTAGATGCACCATTTGTAGCAATAGGAAAAAACACATTGTATGGGTCAAAATGAGCGATTTTTTTATGGCAAAAATCATCATGCTCCATGAATATATTTTGTAATTTTTTTACTGTAAATATGTATATATATATATATATATATATATATATATATATATATATATATATATATTAAAAAAAAAAAACGTTTGTTTGTTTGTACCCACAGTTTCCAGGGCCCGTATTCACAAAACATTTTATCTTACCACTAAAAGTTCTCCTAAATAGCATTAAAAAATTTAGCGCAGAGGCTAACTTTGCTACGGAGGATGTCAGCTTGCTTATTAACTATTCCCACAGTGATTGGCTGATAGTCTCTGTCAGAGATTTATTCACAGAAATATTGCAGAGCACAGTGTTATGTTGCCATACTCAAATAAAGATTTTAAAATGCAGGCTGTCAAAGTCAGCTAATCGTCAGCCTCCTACACGTATGATTCTCATAATTAGTGAATATTCATATAAACACAGCCTTTTAATTAACAAGAGTAAAATAATCCTGGCTGATATTAAGACATGCAAACCAAACTGGATCAAGAACAGCGGTTACCTCTTGCCCAACTGGTTAAAGAAACAAGGATATAATCAAAAGGACAATCTGAAGCTGGAATAACCTCCAAAACCAAAGGTGGTGTCTTTATAAAAAAGCTCATTATTATCAAATATTTAGAGAATGTTTCGAACGATGTTTTGTGAATGCTGGCCCAGATATTCAAATATTTGTATCTCTGTCCTATCCTATCAAACCATACATCAATGGAAAGCTTCTTTATCCAGCTTTCAGATTAAGTTCAAACCTCAAATTGGAAAAATTCACCAGTCATGTGTTTGGGAGTACAGAGCCTGTTTAAACTTACAAAGCACTCAAGGAGCGTCTCTACAGCTGCTGAATCTGTTGATCATGCACATGAACTCTCTCTCACACACACACACACACACACACAGTGACACAGGACTCAATCTCCAGTGGCATGGCCTCATTACTCACGTTCCTACACCAGTGATATTCATCAACAGACAGGACTGATATCCTCCTGGAAAGATTTGTATGCAGCTGACAGTACATTATGAAAAGCTTTTGTTCTGTAAAATATTCCTGCAGAACTGTAATTATAAATTATCGAATGGAACACAGAATATCAATAGGTTCTCTAAATGTAAAAGTCTTGCAAAATGCCTCGTAGCAACACTTCAAAGTTTGAAAATACAACTTCCAACTGATCTTGATCACTTTTTAATTAACTGGAACAAAAAATGGCTTAAGGATTGAATAGCTCTGCTCCCAACCACTAGAACATGAAAACAACTTTTACTGTGATTTCTGATCACACTGTCTTAAATCTTGTTTTATGAGAAACTGATCAAATCAGAGTTTGATTAATCTAGAACGAACACCAGCCAATGGGCTCAGCAATATGAGCTTAATTCAAAGGCAAAACTAGCTCCATACCCCTCATTTATAGCATAGGCTCCTGAAAACATGACTTCTTATGTTAAATTGGCATTTCAAGTAAATGCATCTGGATTTAAGGATGTTTAGATACAAGACACAAATACTGAGGAAGAAGTTCATTGTTTTGCAGTGCATGGGAGAATTCTGACTGTTTTATTCAGTTTGAGGAAGGGTGAATGAGACATTTGGAGACCTGCAGAATGTTATGATATTTATTGGGTAAGCTCATGCAATTTGTGCTTTGTTTATCAACATTATCAGCATCCTGCTTTATGTGGTGGATTGTGGGATTGTTAGGGACTTAATGTACCAGAATGATAGTGTGATTGAGAAAGCCCTTGACGAGTGCCCTGACACTGAACTAGAGACACACACAGTAACAGAATACAGTACGTGTTATTACCCACTTTAATGGCATAATACAACACTTATAAGCGGATTAAAATGATTTTCCTTCAATGATTTATTTAGGCCGTGTTAATTTCTTACATCTGAAAAGTGCTATTTGCTAAAGGAAATACCTGAGTGTGAATGAAACTATTTCTGAAAACAAAAAAAGCTTTTTGAAAGAAATATTTATTTTAATTCCTTCTTACCAGTAGTCGTCCTTTCAGAAAATAACTGAAATGCATGAGTTTTATCTTGCATGAAGAATGTTAGTCTCCAACCACAACTGGAACAAACACACCAATATCTAGACCATGGGCTTACGTTTCATTCAACCAATTCAACTACGAATTACGCCAAATCTACTACATCCATTTACGCTGTAACTTCAGTGAGATTTCCATCTGTCCAGATGATGAACCATTAGAAGAGGCGTCTCGCAGTTTCTAGGAATCTGAAATATTGTTAAAGCGGTTCAATTTGAAATCACTTAAAATACTTTCTCTTCGGAGACGGAGCTTATAACGAAGGTTTTTACACATGATGACGTTGGTGTGAGCATTACAGATTAGGAAGTCCCTCCAAATCCACCCTATATGAGAGCCACACAGATCAACAAGAGCTAGATATCAAGGCATGAGTCGCTGAGGTCTTTTACACGCAAGTACTGCTGAAGGATGGCTTCTGCTTTAGGATGTCGTGTCTACGTTTGCCCACCCGCTAAAAAATAAATAACTCAAAGTGACATTATGAAAGCAAAAGGTGCTCTTAATGTGATTTGCATTTGTTAATGTATACATCTATTATAGCGTAACCGAAACTTGTTAAAAAATATTCACAATCGATTCATACTTAATTCAGTGCAAAGAAATAAAATAAAAATACATGTAAGGCATGACTCAAGAGCTCAGAAGTGATTGGCAGTACGTGCACGTTCGCCGTGTTGTGAACGTTTGATTTTACACAAACACTGGATTTGGTAATGGTATTCACAAAGCTGAGGAACGCCGGAGACACCGGGATCTGGGATCGAAAATGCACTGGTTCAGATACCACAACAGTACTGCTCAAAGTAACATCACGATGGGTATAAAACGGTAAGGTGCAATAAAATATGCGGTCTATCCTGAATAAGGTCTAGGATGATGCTCAGACCAGGAATATATCACCCATTAATGTCATTATAAACCCATGTCATTTTCTTCCATGGAGCACACAATCACTGCAATGCTTTTTACATTTTAAAGTTTACAGCGACCAGCTCTCAAAGTCCAAAATGAACACAAAAAGTGCACAAAGTCTATATTTATGGTGCTTTTTCATCCTTTTTTGAAGCCTGACGGACAGCTGTCAGTAGATGCTATTCATTAATGAAAGAACGTTCTGTGAAACGTCTTTTATCCTCTAGAGAACAACACAAGGGCGAGTACATTTTCATTTTTGGGTGAACTATTCCTTTAATATAGAGGATACGACTTGCTAACAGAATTTAAGCAAAGTATAAAAATATAGGCATCCCTGTTTTCTTTAAAGACGGAGAGAGGTGTGACATGATCATCTTGACCAAGACCATACTGTTCTGTGCCTACACATTAAATCAGTCCTCAGGACCCACTGCCGTTTCTCTTTTCAGACACACTCAGTTCATGGATCTCTCTCCTAAACGAGCTGATGGTCTGAATCAGGTGTGTTAGATAAGAGAGAGACAAACGTGCAGAGCAGTGGGTCCGAGGACTGAAGAAAGCTGAGAAACACTGCATTAAATAAGAGGGCTGTACATGACACATGGAGCAGAAAGAAAGAGCGTTAGAGCAGGGTTTCTTTGTGATGGCGCAGTATGTGTTGGTTCTTTTCCGACGGCCGTCTGAAACCCTTCTTGCAGTAGTCACACCGGTGCGGATAGTCTTTAGTGTGGATGGATATGACGTGCCGTTTGAATCCCGAAGCGTCCGTAGTGTTGTACTCGCAGTATTGGCACTGATACACCTTGCGGCCGCTGTGCGTCTTCATGTGCTTCTTCAGTTCGTTCTGATGCCTGAATCCGCGCTTGCACCGCTTGCACTTAAACGGCAAGTCCTTGGTGTGAACGGACAGAATGTGGCGGCTGAGCGCGAACGGGTCCGACGTCTTAAACTCGCAGTGCCTGCACTGGTGCACTTTATTCCCCTTGTGCGTTTCTGCGTGCTTCTTCAGTTCGGAGGGCCTGTGGAAGCCCTTCTCGCAGACGTCGCACTTGTGCGGGAAGTCTTTGGTGTGCACCGAGATGACGTGCCGCTTCAGGTCGCTGGAGTTGGTGCTCTTGTGTTCGCAGTGTGGACACTGGTGAGTCTTATGGCCCTGGAAGATGTCCGTGTGCCTCTGGAGCTCCTGGTCGTCGGCGAAGGCCTGCGGGCAGTGGCCGCACTTGATGGGCAGGTCTGTGCCGTGTTTGCTCTTTATGTGAGTCTTTAGATTGGACTGGTCTGCACACTGGAAGTCGCAGTGCTCACAGTGGTAGGGCTTCTCGCCCGTGTGCGTCCGCATGTGCTTCTTGAGCTCCGACGGGTGCCGGAAGCCCTTGGCGCACTCGACGCAGACGTGAGCGAAGTTCTTGCTGTGCACAGCCAGCAGGTGTCGGTTGAGGAGCCCCTGCTCCGCCGTCTCGTACTCGCAGTACTTGCACTTGTGCAGCTTGGGCTCCTTGTCTCGCAGGATGAGCTTGTTGGAGCTGAGCGGGCTGGCCTCGTGGTAGCGCCGCGTGTACTCGGTGTACTCCGGGATCTTCTCGCTCTTGATGATCAGCTTGTGGCTCTCCAGGTGGTTGTGGAAACTCACCTTCTTGTTGGTGGTGAAGTCGCAGTCGGTGCACTGGTACTTCTTCTTGAAAATGTGGTCCGGGTGATTCTTCATGTGGCGCTTCAGGAAGCCGCGTGATTTGAACTTCTTGCCGCAGATGTGGCAGGGGTAGACGGTCAGGGGCTGGCCGTCTGGACCGATGATCACAGCTAAAACAGAAAGAGAGCATGGACTTCTGTTGTGAGACAGGATATCCAACAAGAAATCCGAAATTAATGTGTAAACAGTCAGTTATGCTTTCAGAACAGGACAAAAGATCGGATATGCAGAATGCAGCCTATTAAAGCTGCCACTGTCTATGATCTCATCAGTAATAATCAAACAGCAATAATATTGAGCAAAAATGAAAAACCCATAACTATTATCTGTGAACTTTCGGATACTTAAAGCACTCTTAGATACTGAAAGAATATTTTTTTTATGCTATATACATTTTTTATGAAGATCCTGAAGAATCATAGCGACTTTAACAGCTACTGGTTTCGTCTGGTCATCCTCTTCACATGAGTAAAAACGTCACTGGTATAACAGCAGAGCGGACCGGTATACGGTCTATTTAAACTGACCAGTGTAACCTTTTAAATGTTTAGTTGACTGGATTTTATTTTGATAATAAACAGACTGCGGTGTAAGTTTGAATCGCTAGAATATACGTGTTTGCCCCGGAGCGCGACAAAAAATAAAAAATAAAAAAACCTTTTCAGCAAAAGTGTTTACTTTCATTTCTGCACACTCACAATAAAAACAGAAGATTTGTGCTTTTATAAAATAAAGGAAACAAACAGAATGCATTTTCATCCTTTTTTTCTGTGAACTTGTTTATGGAGCGCCACACTTCTGTTTTAAATCAGTTATCTTAATTATTTAAGTCAGATGTATTTCGCATATTTGCAAAAAACAATTATGAAAACAAATTGTTATTTTTATGTTAGGCCTATTACTTATATAGGCTATACATTATCCTTAAAGCATCCCGTTATGTCCCAGGGCTTGAGAACCTGTGCCTTAGCTAGGTCCCTGCAGAAACTTGTGAATGACATCACTTCTACATCCCTACCTACTGTAAGAGACGTGTACAGGTAAGGCGGATCATACCTGTCTGGCACTGGCGTGTCTCTCCTCTCCTCTTCTTCCTGATCTTTTGTTTAAGTGCTCTGCTTGTGCTGATGCTGTCAGAGATCTGCAGGTAGGGGGTGGCTGCACCATTCTTACTTTCAAGACTGCTTCCTGTGGGAAAGCCATGCCTGGTAAGGAGTTTGGATTGGACATTTACACGCTATAACAGCACTAAAGGAAAGGAGAATGTTTCTATAAGTGTTATGTTAGAAGACTGATCGTGACTGTGAGCTAAAAGTCTGTCATCAGTTATTGCAGCGTTTCAGAGTTGTGAGTTTGCAAACCTCATAATTCAGTGGTAAAAATGTTACATTTAAATTAATAAATAAGATTGCAATAAATACATTGAATTGCAAAAGAATGTGATTCAGTCTGATGTGCTGCTTTCACTTTAATGTAAAGCTTCAAAGTCAAAGCAAATATTAATTCTGTTTGCTTGCTTTAGTCTAAATAAAAAAAGCTTAGTTGTTTGTATTTTGGAAAGATTAAAAATGAAGATCCTCAAAATAAAATAAAAATGTATAAATTAGCAGTATATTATTTTGTGATTATAAAATGATTATAAAATATACTGTAAAAAATTTATAAGATTTTAAATACTTAATATACATACAATCAATATAAGACGATAACTAAACAAAATAGTTTTCCTGTAATGTCATGTGACTATTGACCATCACCGGAGAACCATGTAATTTATTGTTAAATTATTTAAATTTTAACTTAAATATTTTCTCGACATTCACCAGTAATTTAGCCAAAAGGATTCTGCTGAAACCTTACCCTGAACTATTACATGGCTTCACCAAACTTTCAATATAGTCATATTTGGAGTACCTTACTAGAGTATGATACTATTACGCTACACAGAGTTCAGCTAGAATTATGTAATTTTGATTAACTATTCATATAAATCAATTTCTATCTCTCCTGCAATATAAATAAAGTGAAGGACCATAAGCAGTGGCCCAGGCGGCGGGAACGAAGGTCTTGTTGAGCGGAGCGTCCTCCAGCTGTGCTTCAGTGATAGCAGGAGCTTCTTCCTCCCCAACGATGACCTCCATATACACCTGGTCAGTCATCTCTGAGCAGTCTACATTCAGGACAGAGAACAGCATGAACATAACTCACATGCGCCTGTTACTCTTCTTAAAGAGAGATGGAGAACTCACTGATGTCCTCGTCTCCTTGGCTGGTGTCCTTCACAGCCATGTAGAGCATCTTCTCTCTGGTCGGTCTTCCTGAAGCGGCCGGCTCCAGCGCTGCGTGTCCGTTGGGGAAATCACTCTCCTCCACCACCTCGGTGCTGCCTACACACCACACAGAGTCATTACTGTCAGTCTGAGTCAGAAGAGCTTATACAGGGAACACAAAATGAGTCCCAGTGGCTCCTGACGATATGAGGAGGTCTTATGAAGCGAATCGATCTCTCTGTGCAATAAACTGAACACTATTTACAACATATTCGCTGTAATCCAGAGCCTGTCAAACAGCACCTGATTATTGAACTAAGTTATCTTTTGCGCTAATACTGTCAAAACAGACAAGGTTTACGTGTTGTCTAAAAAACGTTTATGTGTCTGTATATTAGAGGAGTGCAGGTCTTAAATGGTCATTACAGGGATACATCACCCTAAAATGTATTTTCTGTCATTATTTACTGATGCTCAGCTTGTGCCAAACCTGTATTAATTTCTTCCTCGTGCTGAACACAAAAGAAGATATTTTGAAGAATGTGGGTAACCAAAAAGATGCTGGTCCACACCGAGTATGATAGAATAAGAAAAAAGAAACTCATTCAGGTTTAAAACCACTTCTGAGTGAGTAAATGGTGGTATACACTATGACAGTATTGACAGACAGCTGACAGAATTTGTATTTTTGGGTGAACTATTCCTTTAACGTTAATAAAACAACAAAACACAAAGAGATCCCTCACTGCTCTTGAGTGAAGACATTTAACACAGTTGCTTTAGGAATCAGCTCATATAGTATTTTATTTGTCTATTTTTTTTATTCAATTTCTTGAATGCTCTGCTAAATACACCTATTGTGCCTGACAATAAAGCACTGTTTGATTTATTTGTATATTATGTGTAGTGGTAATGTGTATCTTTGTTATTAGAAAATAAGAACAAAGATTTTTAGCCTAAATATCTGCTATTGTTTTTTTTTTTTGTCTTTATAATAGGGAAATGAGATTGGCTGTAATGCTCAGACATCTTGCAAAATAGTAAAACCAACACGACAAAGGATTGTGATAAAATCGTGAAACATGATATATGTAATAAAAAACTATTTTTTCTGAGGAAACAGTTCGACTCGACCGATGAGCCGCTGATATGAGCCTGTGTGAATCGACGGGGTGGGGTTTATAGTTCCTCATGGTTTACATAAAATGTTGAGCTAAAGAATGCTTATGTTTAACATAATCACATTAATTTAGCATAACGGAGTATACGTGATGCCATTGCATGATTACATTAATGAACCAGTGAACTGAAACAAACTGTCTGAAAGAATCAGTTCATGGAAAAGAATACGATTTCCCCGTTTCCTGAGGCTCTGGATTACAGGGAATAATGTTGTAAACAATGTTCAATTTCTTGCACAGACAGATCGTTTCACTTCATAAGACCTCATTGTCAGGAGACACGGGTATTAATTTTGTGTTCCTTAAGCTTTGTGTTGAATCTCAAAGGCGGACAGCCGTTGACGTGCATTTTATGAATCATCAGTGATCACAGTTTCAGCTAAAAAATGTAAATTTCTGACTGAATTATACCTTTAACTTGGTATTTGTACCTGTTGGTGTTTCTTTCAAATCCTTAAACATAAGCAACAATTACAGTGACTGCACAAGTATGGAGTATGGAGTCTAGGGCTGAAACGATTAGCCGACATTATCGACAATAAAAAATGTTGACATATTTCTGTTGTTGAGCAGTCATTTGATCTCATAAGAGCTAATATAAGAGCTTGCAATAATGTGGTTTGACCAGTGTGGCGCTGTAGATCAAGGTTGTAACTCAGCTATCCTGGATAAAATTCAAGAGAAGAAGACAGCGCTTCAGAGCAAACGCAGACGAGGAGGGAAAGCAATAGTAATCCTGTGCACCTTTTAGTACAATTTATTTATTTTTTCTTGCATGTCATGTGCGGGGCTCAGTACTAAGCTTCGTTTGGATGAATATGTAAATATATGCTGCGCTTTGCTCTCAATAACAAAATAAACACAATAAGATCTAACAGCAGTGAGAAAGCAGCAGTTAAGAAAGCATCGGATTACAATTTTTTTTTTAATAGTACTTTATGCAGTAGAGATCCTTCAATCAAGGAGCTTTAAATTATTAAACATGAAAAACCAGAGACATTGTAACTTTCAGTTTGAATTACAAATTGGTTTTCAGTTATAAAATCTTATTTTTAGTGGGGGAAAATACCAATTCATGAGTGAAGTAATCAACAATTCGTTGATTAATCATTGTAATAATAGTTAGATTAATCGATTATCAAAATAATCATCTGTTGCAGCCCTAATGCAATCAGCTAGAGGTACTGATGTGAAATGTGTTCCTTACCTATTTCCACATCTTCATCTCCATCAGCCTTAAAGATGTAAACTTTAATGACCTCGGAGCTGAACTCATCCTCTTTCGAGCCTTCGTCATCGTGGCCCACGTCTGCAGTGATCTTTAAAGGTGCGTCTCCAATGTCTAGCTTTTCCCCGACCTCATCCACTGCACAGAAGACACACATCAAACACTGCTGCGGATCCAATCAATCCATCCACAGTGCAAGCATTTCACTGCATCTCTGACTGAAAATAGGGGTGTACGAACTGGAAAATGTATTTAGGAGAATGAGTGTGAATGCAATTTCTTAAAGAGCCTAACTTACACAGTAGTCTAGAACAAACTTACTGATTTCTTCCAGTTATTTGTGGAAAAGCAAAGACAGATGAGAAGCTGTTCCCGCCTTATGATGCAATGACACTGCAGCAGGGCCCTATGAAATCAGGTTTATTTTTTCCTAAATTGCAATTGTTTTTTTTGTTTTTTTTTCAGTTTTTTTTTTATATTAAATCTTCTGGATTCTGTTTTTTCCTTTTTTTTCTCGACTCCTTAAAATTAAATGGCTTATCAAAAAGCATGTCTAACAAAAATTACATGTTTAGGGCCCTACGAAATGTTTTTTCCTCACCATATTTTTTAATTGTTACCAAATTCTGTTTTAGAATGTCTGATTATTTAAATCCATAAAACAACCGATTTCTTTTTTTTTTTTTCAGCATTGTGCAGTAGCTAATACAATCTTTCGTAGACGTGTTTAAACACAATAAATGTAAGAAACACATTATTCAATGCTTTTTACATTTGCTTTCACTTCTAGATTCATATATTAAGATGCACAAGCAAGTGTTTAAACATTTAAACTACTTCATTATCACATTCTTAATGAAAACTTACCACTGACTCAAACTGTCAGCTCTGCTGCCTTTTCTTTTGCTTTTAAATCTTTATTATAATCCTTCCTGCGGTTCATAAAGAACATTGCTTTCTTACCTCCGCAAGAGCCATCTATTTTTGCCTGGTTTCTCTAAGAATGCTCTTTGCCTTTAAACCTAGCCAGAAAACCATAACCTGTGTGCTGACTGTAAAACACAGGAGACTTTAATTCTATGCATTTACAATGTAATTTCCACATTTGTGTCAATCCATGTTCATATTTACAGCAGACAATGAGCTGTTGCATTAATTCAGGGCTTGCAGCAAAGCGGAAAATAGACTCGGTGTGTAAACTATCCTTGCACTGCTTTGCGTTCTGTTAAATTAAATTATTGTGCTTGAATGTGTCCTTATATCCCCTTATTAAGCTAAAACACATAATCAGAAAAATTTGCATTGCACCCCTAAACTACTTTTTTTTTTTTTTCACGAGTTCCTTGGGAAAAAGGTAAGCGTCACGCCCTGATCCATCAATCCATGCAACAGCAGACTCACAGGAGATCATGAGGTAGTCCTCCGAAGTGCTCTTCACATCCTCCTCCTCCTCCTCTTCATCCACTGCTTTAATGACCGTCTCTGTGTCCGTCACCATGACCTCTGCGGTCACCAGCTCGTGGTCCAGCGGGCTCTGATCGTCAGGAGACATGAGCTCAGCCACAAACACCTGATCGGGCACCGTCTCCTCCATCAGGTCAGCCTCTTGGATGGCCACCTCGGCCCCCAGGATGGATTCGGACATGATGTCAGGACCCTCCACCACCTCAGCCTCCAGCATGATGCCCTCGTCCGTCACCATCACGGCCTCCGGCACTGACACCACAATGTGCTCGCCGTCGATGTGGGCCAGGCCTCCCATCCCTGCATCACAACACAAACATTACCCTGACTCCAGATACACATCTGATATTTGACTCTACTAGTGGGTGCAGGACACTGTAGATCATTTACAGTAGTGAGGACAGCTAAATAAAGTGAGCTGTGACATATTATACCCAAACATTCTTCATACAGTGGACTAGCCATCAAAGTTTGGGAGCACTTTGACCTGACCATGTTTTAGTTAAGTGTTTTTTCTTTAATTGCTAATGAGATCTTTTTATACCAAAGACTGAACCAAATGAAGCATTGCTTGGGAACTGGTTGAGCTAAATTGGTATTATCTAATTTTATTATTAAATTTAAAAGCTGGCTGTTATTTAACCGAATCCATTGAACACACCTTTCTATCAAAGTTATCTGACATTATCAAGATGAATCTGTTCTGACACAGTTTAACTCTGAGTTATTCTCATATTTTATAAACCGTTTCTAAACTATAGCGAATAAACTGTGAGAATGTGAGAAAGGTGTCTGAATACATTTTGGTTTGACTGTATGTGAGGCTTGGTTGATGAATACTGAGGAGTTTCTTTCTAAAGTCCTGTCATCATTTACTCACACTCATGTCGTTCCAAACCCATAAAACTTTGGTTAATCTTCGAAACACAAATGAAGATATTTTTCAATCAAACATGAAAGGTTTGTTTCTCTCTATTGAAAATTAAGGTTACCAAAACGTACGCATCGCGTCTCTAGACCCGCTCTGGGACAAGTCTGATCCATAGTCTGGTTGCGTCTTTGTATTGACTTTGTATGTAATCTACTCGCGCAAATCGTTGAAATTGAGTTAAATCAATGATTTATCTTTCCGTCTGATTGATGTTGGGTAGAAGACAACAAATCCCATCATTCCACGCTCTTTATAAGCGTCATCAAACCACGCGATTGTTATTGTTTCGGTAGTGCGCCCTCTAGTGGCAGGTCCTACAACCTGTATTTTTAAGTGGATGATTTCTGCCACATGGTGGAAAACAAACACTTTTCAAATGAAACTGAAATGCGTGTACAACTCTAACCAGCAGATGGCAGCAGAGGATTCCTCTTTACCTCATGTGCCATTACCACTCCCTGATGTTGTGCTTTTGGATCATTATAAAATAACTATCACAACAAAAGCGTCCAATCATAGCAGATCTTTGTCAATCATAGCAATTTCAGGAGTGACTCGTGGAACAATTTAGCAAAGCCACTCCTGTAATAAAACGTAATTGTAATTAAAAGAGAGAGCACCATTATTTGTAAATTATGTCAATTTTCATTTTTGGGTGAGCGAATACTTTAAGTGACGACCAGTGTGTGTGCTTATGGACACAGAACACTCATGTTAAATCAAAAACAAATAAACGAACATATAAAATCATCATTCAGCGCAGTGCTATTTAATCGACTCTCTATTTCGCTGACGGTTCCTTACCAAAATCTGGCATTATCATGGTATGGGGCATGTTTAGATCCTTGTGAAGCTCCAGGATCCCTCCACCTTGATCCATGATCTGAGAGCGCTCCACAACACTACACTGCGCTGAGCTACAAATATTCATATAAAACACATCACAGTTCATTGATAATGAAGCATCTCTTCCGTTCACAATAAAGGCACGTGAGAGCAAACGCTTGCTGTTTAACACACCTTCACATCTGACAGCGGCTCCCTTCATGTAAAACCTTCACGAACATTAAACACGTCTGTGAATCTGACATCTGGGAGGAAAGTGTCTGAAAGAGAGAAACAAAGAAGGAAATATGTCATGCCATTTAAAGACAACCTCAGGGAGGTTTTAATTACAAATTACTGTTTGTTTCCAAATACAAAATTATATCCTAAAACATAGATCAATGCATATAAGCATGGCAGCAATACAAACTGCCGTTTATTAATGTTTCCATACATGTGCGAGACAGTCTACCATTATAACACTTGTATTAGCAGTATGTATAAATGTTTATTATTATACACTGAATAATAACAGTAAAGTGGCTGGCCATAATTATATACGGTTAATAATAGTAATAACAATTTGAAAAATATAACTTTTTTTATTTTATTTTTTATTAATGTTCAAATAACAATCATACAAACATCACAGTAATTCAAATTACAAACATACAGGCATCACAGTTCGTAAACAAATACTTGAGAAATATAACATTGCTGAGGGGACTTCCCACATGACGTCATATATCTGTATTTGAAAATCAGTTTAGTCTCTGAACAGACGAACGGTAATGTAATATTTTCAAAAAAAAAAGTAGTGTGTGAGAAAGAGTGTGAAATCGCTCTCTGTGCTTTGATCGGGGCGGTGTTTGTGATGAAGATGATGATAAACTCGTTAAACCAAATTTACGAATCCTACTACGTCCAAGACTTGACTCATGAATATTAATGTCGTTACGCACCAGCGCAGTTACGACGCAACGCCTGAAAGACCTCATTAATATTCATGAGGCAAGTCTTAGCCAAGCCATAGTAGGCTTTGTATTCGACAATAACCAGTCCGTTCGTGACCGAGTCTCTTCGAAACACAGTTACGAGCGTTGTATCGACTCAATACAATTAGAAACATACACAAAATACAATATTAGGTTGTAAGATCCACTTTAATATAACAGAAGAAATACGCAGTTAAAAGCTTGCGCAAGTGCAGCCTCGTTACTGCGCCATCTTGCCCTCCGCCATTGCACTATATGCTAAACGGCTAATAGCATTAGCTACCTAATATGGCAACACGTAAATGACTACAACACAACCAGGAATGCAACAAAAACGCGACACGAAGGTGTACTTTCTGCATTTACTTCGTACATGACTGCTTTTTAGCCACAAGCGTGGCGGGCAGTGGCCGGAGGGACTAGTTTTGGCGCGAGTGTGGGGCGCTTCCTCACGCGTGGCCGACAGGGCCGCCGGCGACCGTTTCACACACCTGCCGCACAAATCCAGAACGCTTTACCTGCTCCGTGACTGCCTTCGGAGCGTTGAAGAGTTTCGAATCCCGGCGAATCTGTCGTGATTTATTATCGTTAATTTTCCAACGGTAGCACTACTGCGGCCTGTACATTGAGGATCCCAAACGCTGTTTTCCAGGCCTGAGCCAATCACGCTGCTCGATTCGTTGCATCAGCCAATCGGAGTACTCGTTTCTAAGCCTCAGCCAATCAGAAAGCTCGTTGACAACAGCAAAGGGAGGGGCAGAGCGAACGCGCGGCACGCTTTTACGTCACCTCATACGATAACAAACATTGCGCTGTCTTCCAAAACAAGTCACAGTTCAATTAGCATTATGCTGAATGAATACAATTAACTCGTTCAGACAACACACATGCAAAATGTATTCTGGCTACTTTTTATAACATAATAAAGCAGATTCTGTTACTTGCCAAGCAAAGGAGGTTCCCTGTAATGAATAAGGAGGCTCTCCTGTTAGGTTTATTGCTGAAATGGGTTTATTGATTTTCTGAGGCACTCCCATTATCATTGCATACTCATATATTTCCAATTGTACTGCCTTAGTGCATATTTACACCTAGACTACACAGGCATCACACTTGTAGATGGAGTGAAGGTGTAGGAACAGTGTTGCAGTAGTAATGCACCTGACACATTGATGCGAGCTCCATTAGAATTAAATATTAAAACTATTTTCTTCTCTGAGGTCAGTGTTTGTGAAGACTGTTGCTGTGTTTGTCTCGACTTTTCTTGCTTTAGTTTACAGAACACAATTCTTTCATCAAATTAAAAATTCACACTTTTTTTTTCCAAATAAAAATCATATATCCTTCATTTCTAAAAATAGATAAACATGCAGAAATCAACATCAGGTTCATCCACAGCATTTAGGAATTAAATTCCACACATTGTTTCACAAAAACAAGTATTACAGGACATCAAACCTTTTTCATTATTCAAGTTTTTCCCCATTCTCATGGAAATTAATTATAATCTCAAGCAAATATTATAATCTGTTGTAGTCTGTGAACACAAACTGTGTCCGATCCAAGGTTGCTCTCATCATGGAGGCTCAGGTTTTAGGGATTTTTCTCTGCCATGTCTTTAGTGGATTCAGCTGCGAGAAGTTCCCGGGGCTTCAGTAACAACCATCTCTCCAGGCTTCATCAGTGATGGGAGCACACGGTTTGGTCATTCCCAGAGATCTGCTACAGAGAAAAGGTAAACTCAGTTCCACAGAGCTTTCTCAAAGGCTACGACTGCGGTCTATGTTGATGGACTAATGAGGTGTGACCGTGTTCATTCGTAACTAGCCAGTTTAACACTGTACTCTGGTGGTTAATGAGCGAGATCGGTCTCTGTACAGGACACGCACCCCTGGCTGATCCGGACTCACCTCCTGGGCGTCTGTGGAAGTCTGCTTCTGGACGAAGGGGAAGCGGGTGTCGAGCCTCTTCCTGGTGTCTGCCGGGCGACCGCAGCGCTCCTGGAGCCCGAGCATGACGCCCTGTTGTTGGGAGCGGGCGACTGCACCCTCCTCAGCCCTCCCTGGGCACTCGCTGGCCCTTTGGCCTGCTGTCGCAGCGCAGACATGGAGCTGACGGAGCCCAGGGCTTTCATGGGAGCCCGCAGATAGAGAGGGGACTGGCCCTCAGCCCGCTTCCTCACAGATGACACACCTACAACAGCAGACAACCACACACACTCCAGTCAAATCCACAGCAGGGACGTTAACACGGAAGATATACGAGACCATGCATTTTACCCAACGGGCTAAAGACTTACACACTGACAAAACAAAACAAGAAACCGGTTCAGAATCACAAGACATTATTCAGCCCATGCAAGCAGAAACCTGGCCCTTGTTTTAAAGACGTGTGCAGAATGTTTCTAAATGGGTTTCCAAAATACTCCTACAAATCATTTTGAAAACATCCTTCTGCATAATTATTTTTTTCCTGAATGTATCCTTTTTTTTTTTTTTTTTTACAGTTATCTTAAATTGAAACGCAAACATCTACAGGACATCCACAAAAACCCCCAATGTTTCAGAAATACAGAGACACTTTTGGAAAATGCACGTGTTTGTGTGTGTGTGTGTGTGTGTGTGTGTGTGTGTGTGAGAGAGAGAGAGAGATTCCAGGAATTCACAAACACAATGATGTAATTCAGTAATGCAATTACAACAAAGCAGTTATATGATTTGTGCCTTTAATAAATGCATATTTAATACGATGCCGTACATTTCTATTTCAATAATGACTTATTTTAATTTACTGGTATAAGTGCAAAAGTTCGTGCAAGTTTTCTTCAGTTGCCGTTCACATAAGAACATTTTCACATCAGTTTTCCCAGGAGAGACTTGTGTGTGTAAGCGATCTTATTCTCCAACATGATGACACCCAGCAGCCGCAGAGAGAAGAGCAGGATGAACAGCTCAACACTAGACGGACTCTTCTTCAGGATCACTGAAAGATCAGAGCAGTAACAGTGCGATGGCTTGTTGTATGGTTATAAACCGAGCTGACTCCAGGCTGAAACTAACCCACATTCACGTCACATCATTAGTAACAGAGACTGAATCCAAATACAACTCTGTTACTGAGTGCCACAGGGATGATTTCATTTTGTAGCCAAAAATATGGAAACGAGTTTAGCATTTTGCATTTTATGACATACAGCAGTAAATCTAACTTGTGATTTTTTATCAAGCTTTAAAAAGGCTGTTGCTAACTGGGATAACAGAGGTTTGTAGGGACATTAAACGTCTTGATACCAAACAGGTTTCATCTATGCACTAGTCCACTTTTAAGAGTTTACAGGCCAAAGCATACGTCTGTGTTTATGCATATGTGAAGGGTGCGTGTACGGTGTGTAATGCAGACTTCATCACCAGAATCAGTATGTGCATATGTATGCACACCATCCAAGTTCTGTAACGCGTGTAGTTTCTCTGCACAGGTCAGACGTGTGTGTTGCTCTGGTTTTGCACTAATCAGTTGTTCCACAAGGTGGCAGCACTGGCCTGGGCCAATATTTCACATTAGAAAATTAAACAAAAGACAGAACAATAACAGATGACTATGCATTTACAAACGCCCTCTCACAGAAGAAGAGAGCAGTCAATGCTTACAACTGTGAAAACTGATGTATACAGGATAAACTAAACACTGGATTTTCAGAAGTATGTGAGTTTGATGGCAACTCGACTCTTGACGACTGGAGACAATGTTATTGTAGGGACATGAACATAACTGTGATTGTCTGTCAGACGAAAGCTGCGACTGGGTCCAGATCTTCTGCTGTCAGTCTGAATGTCACAGCGATCTTCTGAGCTAGCCTACAATAACCCACTGTTATTAAAGAAATGATAGAGTGGCTCAAACTATCGGTTCAACAGGTTTTAGGAACAGCCCAACGGCGTGAGAGAGAGAGAGAAGATGGGACGGGAGGAGAAACTGAGCCAGCAGGGTATTGTCAGTTTAACAATGGTTTAGTGTGAGGGAGTGAACACACACACACACACACACACACACACACACACGGGATGTGTTAAAGGGATAGTTCACCCAAAATAATTAATTACTCACCCTCATTTCGTTCCAAACCCATAAGTTCGTTGTTCATCTTCACAACACAAATTTAGATATTTCTCTTAAATAACATTACGGTGACATGACGGTCTTACGGGTTTGGAACGACATGATGGTGAGTAATTAATGACAGAGTTATCATTTTTGTGTGAACTATCTGTTTAAAGGCACATGCTGAAGGACTGGAGAGAGGTGGAGGTACACACCTGTGGGGGTCTGGAGAAGAGAGGTGGAGGTACACACCTGTGGGGGTCTGGGGCAGGCGGGACGTGCGGTGGCCTGAGCTCTGTAAGTTAGCCTCCATGCTACGGCTGTTTCTGACGGCCTCCAGAGACCGCAGACTGCTGCGCGGGGTCAGGTTAGGCATGCTGTGTCTGAGCTCCTCTGAAACCACACACACACGGCCTCTTAACACACACACACACACACACAGTCCTGTCCTCTCCAGACCAGTGCAGGCTGCATTACAGGAGACCTGATCGTGCAGGGACCATGATGTTTATCCTGACACATCGTGACACATCCGACCTTCGTGATTCTTAACATCTCTGACGGGGAGACGGATCGCTGTATAAACAGCAGTGTGACCATCCCTTCATCTGTACTACTACTAGGGCTTCGCAATTAATCGAAATACGGTTTCTGATTTGATTTTGGCCTCTGACGATAATGAAAATACAATAATCTAGGTAAAACACTCATCCATAAAAGCCCAATTTCACACTCAAATCAGTAAAATCATGTGAAGTGACTGTTTCAAATCGGGAAAAGGACTGAGAGATGGACCAGAACACGTACTGTTAAGTACACTTTTAGCTAAGGTGAGTAAATAAACGGTCAGATACATGCAATAAATGTGTCAAAATGCAGCGCTCAGGTTTTATTCACGTAAACCCTTGTCGGTTGTGTGATAAACTTAAACAGTGGAGAATGAAAATACATGCGTGAAGGCCCGTTCACACCACAGCTGTAACCATAAAGACAGAGAAACTACGTCGCTGGAATCACTTTCAGAATGGTTCTCTTTCTTTTTTTCAGCTGATGGACGATAAAATCATTGTTTCAGTTCTGTTAGCATGAGCTGGAGACTTTAAAGCAGCAGACGAGCGTGCGCTTCGAATAAACTGACGATATCGTCCGCAGGTGTGGACACTAATATCATCTTTATACTTATCTTTATAGTTATCTTTATAGTTATCATTCTTGGTGTAAACGGGGCTTCACAGTAAACTGGATCAGTGCGGCTCTTAAAGTGACAGTGTGCTATATTCCTGATGCAACTGTGCACATTTGTTTTTTAAATAAATATCGTCTAAATTAAGTCCTAAGCAATGCATAGGAAATTTACAAAATATCTTCATTGAACATGATCTTTACTTAATATCCTAATGATTTTTGGCATAAAAGAAAAATCTTTAATTTTAACCCATATTGTCGGCTACTGCTACCAATACACAAGACTTTAGTTTTATAGTCCAGGGTCACACATTTGAACACTATAGAGGAAAAAAACGTCATTAGCTAACTTCAGAAACATAATGTTAAGATCTGAAAACACATTGCATGACCCCTTTACATGATAATTATTTGTGATCATCCATTATTGCTTCATGGATGTGGTGTGTGCTGGACAGAGCTGTACCCTCAGTGTTGTGTCGGGGTCCCTGCAGCGAGCGGGTGGTGTGTGTGCGGCTGGACTCGGTCAGTGCGCTGGGCGACAGGCAGCGGGGCGAGGGCGAGCCGTGGGGCGAGCAGCGCTGGAGCCGCCGGGGCAGAGAGCAGCACTCGTCCTCCTCGTCCTCCAGCTCCTGATCGCTGAAGGTGCCCCGGCGCAGAGACTGCAGGGAGGCCGAGGAGCTGCGGCGCGAGGCCGAGGTCGAGGCGTAGTCCTGACGGAGACCTGAGGAACAACACAATTCAGTTCACATACCTTCAATCTGTT